>NC_141333.1:21170272-21177772 GCF_037954235.1 Aulostomus chinensis | reverse complement strand
ATGCAGGCCCTGCTGTTCGCTGCGCTCCATGACAGCGTGTAACACAAAAGCTGAACCGCCCTGAAATTCTCCACTGAGTTGAATCTCTTGTTTTCAAACTCTGTATGGAGGTACAGCAGTGACAGGAAGCACGAGAATGCTGCCTCATAGCTGTTTAGGAATTCGTATTTTTCAAAGTCGGAGCAGTGACGGTGGTTCAGATTTTAGTGTTTTTAGCATGAGAAACGTATCTCAGCACCACATTTAAAGGTCCTTATCGGCCAAAACCTCTCCACGTGGTGAACTGCAGCTAAAAATGGATAAATGGAAGAGGAAGCAGGTCTGCTCCAGCAGCCTGTGGGTGGACCAGCTTCATCTGCTGTTTGGGTCTGGACCAGGGGCGGTCCGTACGCCCCGCTACGATGGGACTCCCCAGGGTTCAGGCTATTCATTATCAGAATGATCAGCAAATCATCGGCCACGACTGATGAAAAAAACTCCTTTCCACCCTTTGATGTCCTCAGATGAAATAAACAGAGTGGGGCCCGGCTATGTCTCCATGGTAACCAGTCCACTGTGAGGGAGGCCACACCTGCCTCAGGGTCGCGACAAGGCCGTGCCCTCGCATCTGAGTCGCTCTGTGGTCTAGAAATGAGGACATGAAGCTGTGCAGTTGCGTGTTGGATCGTGAGTCTGTATCTACAGCAGCAATCTGAACACAGAAGAGAACCATGGGTAACTTTGTTAACGACACAAACACACACACCTTCCTCAGCGCGGGTGTTACCGTATACCCTCATCATGCGATAGCAGCTTTAACACCGTTAACCCTTTGACAGAATCGAACACAGCCAGCGACACATTTAACACCCACAATAACTTGAACCCTGTGTGTGTGTGTGTGTGAGTGTGTGTGTGCGTGCGCGTGTGCGTGCGCATGTGCGTGCACATGTGTTTCTCAGAAAGTAAGTCATGTTTCTTCACGTGCCTTTGAAGCATCATTGACGACGGACTCTCGGCGTGTGAGGAGTTCCACCAGAACCATAAGAGCATTCTTGGCTCACTTCTACCTTTCTGACTGTCTAATTACATTACAAATATGGCGGTGCAGTGACACGAGTCATTATAGCAGGATACACAATCTCTCCTGTAGCCAGGGAAGCTGCTGGAGTGCAGACACCGTTATAAAGAAGTAATAACACAACAGAGGAAGATTTGTTTTAAGATGATAATTAATCTCCGAAGGGAAACTCCGGTTTCACTGCAGCTTCCATGAAAAAGTTGAGGGAAAAGGAATAAAAGAAAATGTATTCAACAGTTAAAAACTTCAGCTCTGTTTTTGGAGCAGCTCAGCACAGCTCACATGTTCACGTGACGTCAGTACAATTATCAGTTCCTATTCAATGAGATTTAGCGTGTGAGAGTCATGATGCCACGTCTGTCATCAACTCACAGCCTCACTGTCTTGTCTCAAGTGTTGGCCCACGAGTCAGAGCTTCCTTTTTCTTAGGAAGTGGCATACTACGCCTTCGTCTGTCCTCTGACACTCGTCCTGTATCCTAATTCAGCCGCTCTGATCTTTATTAAATGATATTTTTTGACAGGTAACACATTTGCATTTGGGCTCCACCTGCTGAAGTCCAAAGGTAACAGGATGCTGCTGAGTCAGCAGTGAGTATTGGAGAAAGAGAAAAAAGAACTCTGAGCAAACACAGAGGTCCTGAGGGGGAAGTCATAAAAAGCCAATAGTCAAACAATAAAACCTTTATGCTTGAAAAATGATAAAAACTGTTTCTTCTAAAGTTGTGTGGTACTTGGTGATGGAAACATTCTCTGGGTAATGAATGGTCCGCCTTACCCTTTAGCACTGCAGCTTTTATGAACCCTGGCCAGAGGAACATGGCTGGTAAACACAAAGCAGCTTTCCCAGCCGACGTTGACAGCAATCCAGGCTGTTAGAACCCGAACCTGATCGCCAGGCTCTGTACGAGCGGAGCTGGAGGAGGGTGGAGGTTTTCATTCCTCCTTCCAGCAAGGTCAAAGTGTTTCCACCAGGCATCGTCCTTCCCTGACTCGCTGTCGAGTGTTTCCCCTCTTGCACGTTTTGCATTATTTCATTCATTACCAACCACCATCTTGCCGGCTGAATCCGTTGGCTGCGGCTCTTGTCCTGCTTCCCAGTGGGCAACTCACAACCCATAATATGCACTGGTGAGGACAACTGGCAGAGAGTCAATGAAAGACTGAACTAGAGAGAAAGAGAAGATTTTTATTCAGTTGCATTGGAGAAAACTTCCAGTTCACAGTTTTACACTTCCCTATGTACTACACCCCTGGTCCGTGCACACCAGGAGCCAGCAGACTGGGAAACGACGGTGTTACTCTGAGAAGCCTCAGGTCTGTATGGTATCAGCCTGGTTTCTCACCCTCTCAGGGAGAAGTACTTCACTTCTAGTAGTACACTAGCAGTACTACATTAGTAGTATTAGTAGTCAGGCTTATAGTTGGGCTGCTTAGGCTGGCCCTTAGATCTGCTGCTATAGGCTTAGTCTGCTGGGGGATCTCCCATGATGCACTGGGCTTCTCTCGACTCCTCTCTGTCCTCCTATATTTGTCATACATAAATCATACTCATACATATTACTAACTCGTCTTCTTCTCTGGAGCCTTCAGGCTCCCCTCATCCCAGATCCTGGTGCTGCTGGAGGAGGCTGCAGACCTGAAGAGGCTCCAGCTGCCACCCGTAGCTCCACCTGCTCACGTCTCCATCTGTCCATCAGTCTCTTCCTTTTCTCTCTCTCTCTATCTCTGTCCCTCTCTGTCCTTCTGTCTCTCTGTCTTCCTCCATTCTCTGTCTTTGTCTCTGTCCATCAGTCTCTCCTCCTTTCTCTCCCTCTTTATCTCTGTCCCTCTCTTTCCTTCTGTCTCTCTGTCTTCCTCCATTCTCTGTCTTTGTCTCTGTCCATCAGTCTCTCCTCCTTTCTCTCTCTCTTTATCTCTGTCCCTCTCTTTCCTTCTGTCTCTCTGTCTTCCTCCATTCTCTGTCTTTGTCTCTGTCCTGCTCTCCTGCTCTCTCTCCGTCCCCACTGATCCTGGATCTGCTCCACCTTCCTGCTGGTAAAGGAAGGTTCTGGTGGCTGCTGTTGCAGGATGTGCTTGCTGATGGAGAATTGTTGGGTGGAGGTTCATTGAAGGAGGGAGGTGCTGGACCTGCTCTACTTGGACAGAGTCAGGACAGAACTTTGGTTGGGGTTTGGCGCTTAGAAATAAAATTGACTTGACTTGACTAGTACTTCACTTCTAGTAGTACACTAGCAGTACTACATTAGTAGTACTTCACTCCACAATACTAGTGCATGCATTCTCCTGCCTGCTGATTTGCTCTGAAGTGGAGAATGAATGGATGAATGTATTTCGGGGACCAGAACAGCTCATGTCAGGAACTATGATGACCAGCAGGGTGGCGGGTTGTCATGGTTACCTTCGATGTGAGATCCACACAAGTCAGTCAACAAAGAAGCACAAACTCTATGGGACACAGGTTGTTTCCGCAGGCGGCTCTGACGGGATGCAGGTGGTAGAGTTCATGCGTGGCTTCTGTTTCCAGTATGACAACCTGAGCAAACCCACTCTGTTTTCAATGACGAGTTACTAAGATGTTCCACATGGAGCCCAAAGGGCCCCCCACCCACCTGACCTCTCCCTGCTCCACCAGGTGGCACATAAAGCCCCCCCCCCCACACACACACACACACACATTGCTGCACAATCCTGCAGGCACACAATGGCATCCATTGGTGGGGGATGGGGGCTCCATGTGTACGTTAATGGAGTTTTGCCAAAAATGTGAACAGAGGGAGACACACGCCGTAAAAATAGTTGAATAAACAGACTGGAAAAAGTAAGAAATGAAAGGCTGAAATCATCGTTCCCACTATAGATGTGTACATGTACCCACACCCACACACAGGAAGGCTGAGATAGTACCAGTGTCCTGAATAAGCCTCCAGGAAGTATCATACCGCAGTACCTCTGGAATATTCTGAGGTTTTACTGCTCAGAAATCCCACTGATGCCATTTTAAAGAACCTGCACCACAAAATTGTTCAGGTTCTTCAGCAACGGTGCAGTTTCACCTCCTCTCCAGGCCATCGGTCCTCCCTGCTTCTGATCTCACTCACGTCCTCCTCCAGAATGTTTCAGCTCAAGAAACTTGGGAAGTTTTTTCTCCGGTTGTTTGTGGATAAAACTGAACTTCTGTGGTGACGGGACTGATTTTTCTGTTAGTGAAGAACAGCTTAGCAGGTGAGGGCGACTGAACAGACAAACACTGGAGGAAGTACTGAGCTGCTTCAAGCCAAGAGAATTGACAAGTCAGACGCACGTCGGGGTGCGAATCTTCCTGATCTTTGTCTTTGTGGACGCAGCAACACGTCCGTCCTGGCTGGCAGCAGAGGTACTGTGGGTCCCGGCTCACCCCCCCTGGAGCTGCCAGTGGCGAGTACAGTTTCATTCTGACCAACCCAAACTTTGAAATAAGGCTGAGTTTGGGATTATTATATTTATCATGAACGTTCCTTGCTGTGATCGCAAAAATTTAATTGTAAATCGATGCCTGGAGGAGAATGAGCCCCCGCTGCAGAAATGGCAAAAATAGTAAAATAAAACCTAGATGTTCCTCATGAGTTCAGTGTGTGTGTGTGTGTGTGGGGGGGGGGGGGGTAAGAATTAGTCAGTGGACCAGTTAAAATTCCTACTGGCCAGGTGGAGATCTATAAAGTGCCACTCTAACAACTGTTTATGTGCTCTCCCTCCATTCAGGCTAAGAGACAAGTACACACACACACACATACACACACACACACACACACACGCACATTCCTGAACTGACCCTCAAACACACGCTAGGAACACACATATACTGTAATGTATAAGATCATCTTTCTGCTGAAAAATACAGATTAACTTACGTTCATAGTATGAAAATAAAATAAGAAAATAAAAAAGGAAAGAGAAGAAAGAGTTCAGAAAAACAGAAAAAGCAAAGGCCCCAGGATGTCACGTATTAATATAGAATTCTAAAAGTGTATATACTCGTACGGAGTGTTTTACTGTCATTAATCACTGCTTTTTATTGATGACTTACTCTTGTCCCTTCCCTTATTGGTCCTCTTCATTTGATGAAATCTTCATTCATCCCAGTAAGGAAACTGCAGAAGTGTCCGACAAACTCAGAGTATCAACACAGGAAAGTACGCACGGAAACACACAAAACACACAAACCACACACAAGCCTTGAAGATACTTGAAAAGAGAACAGGAACCCTGAAGGATGGCTCAATAAATACATGGCAGCTTATGTGTTCGTGCAGTAGCAGTATTTGGAGTTTGCCAGTGTTGCTAACACCCATCACACGCATGCTGGCGCCATGTCTGACGGCGGCATCTCTGTGTGGTTGTTGTTACACCATCAGGCGTTCACGGCAGCAGCGCTGAGCAACGGCGTCCAGAGTCGACTGCTTCTCTGCGCTCTCACGTCTCTCATTTGTTTGATCTGGCCTGGAAAACCCACAGCTGAAAAGGGAGGCGAGTGTATTTCCAGCTCTCTCACAGCTCAAGTCCAGAACACGACAGAGGCCGTTGTGGAACAGCTTCCACTTATAAACCCGTGGGAATTATTTGGGGAGGTAACGGTTGACTTCATGCTCCAGAGCTACAGAGGCGAGTTAGCAGGCAGGAGCAGGAGGTCAGTGTGGAGCAGGAAGTCACTCCTCCAAAGATCCGCCATCAGGACGAAGCTGATGAAGCCGCCCAGGGCTCAGCCTTCATCAGCTTCGACACCCTCGTTTTCCAGTTTGTTCAGTACACCAAGATGAAACTGGCGCTGGAGGACACGACAACCTGTTTCTGTTGGGTCTGTCTGAGCAGTTATTTGTAGTTTGGAGGTGGTGAACTGGGTTCCGCTGAGAAACGTTCCTGGGATTCTTTTCAGCTTCACCTCATATTAACAGGACGTCTCAGGTGATGTCAGACTTTTATGGATCATCAGACATGAGAAGAGCATCTCTGCTGCTACGTGCTGAGCTCACGTGCTGCTCACCAGTTCTGCTCTCCGACTGGAGAAATAATAAAACAGATTTACTGTGACATCAGTCTCTGATTGTTATCTCACCAACTCCCTTCCCAGCCTGCTAATGGAAGCCCATTGAGACCTGTGCCGAGGCCATCAGCCCGCCCCTCGGTCACCGAAACCGTCACATGCATTGGATATCCAGAAGTATTTGAAATACACCTGGACATGATTTTTCCTCAGAAAATAGTGGAACGTATCCAGAACAAACCTGCTCTCGCAATGTTCGAAACCCCGAATAAAGCAGAAGGAACCTGGAAAACCCTCAAAATGAACTCAACGCAGAGATTTTTTAATCTGATAAAAATCAATGTCAGTCTGCAAATCTGATGAGTCCTCCTGAGCAATGGAACACACACACACACACACACACACACACTCATACACACACTCATACACACTCATACATACACTCATACATACACACACTCATACACACACTCATACACACTCATACATACACTCATACATACACACACTCATACACACACACACACTCATACACACACTCATACACACTCATACATGCACTCATACATACACACACTCATACACACACACACACTCATACACACACTCATACATACACACACTCATACATACACTCATACATACACACACTCATACACACACACACACTCATACACACACTCATACATACACACACTCATACATACACACACACTCATACACACACTCATACACACACACACTCATACATACACTCATACATACACACACTCATACACACACACACACACTCATAAATACACACACTCATACACACACACACTCATACACACACTCATACATACACACACACTCATACAAACATACACACACATACACATACACACACTCATACACACATACACATACACACTCATACAAACATACACACACTCATACACACACACGTACACATACACACACTCATACACACACATACACACTCATACAAACATACACACACTCATACACACACATACACATACACACTCATACAAACATACACACACTCATACACACACACACACTCATACACATACACACACTCATACACACACATACACACTCATACAAACATACACACACTCACACACACACACACTCATATACATACACACACTCATACACACATACACACACATACACTCATACACACACATACACACACACTCATACACACACATACAGACACTCATACACACACATACAGACACTCATACACACACACACACTCATACACACACACACTCATACACACACATACACACACTCATACACACACACACACACACACTTGTTGTTGGTTCCTCTACATCAAGTATGGTGTGGGTTCTCTATTAACTGAATTATACAAACGCAGATAAAAGTGATACTTAAACTCA
>NC_141333.1:20997772-21162772 GCF_037954235.1 Aulostomus chinensis | reverse complement strand
CGTCTGGTTTCTTGACTTTGATTGTGGAAAAAAATGCATGTAACAGATCCTAAACCCCACAAGAACATCAACTATCCCGGTCCTCTTCTTCCTCGGTGCCAGATGACCATGTTGCTCTGGGTTAGATGAGATAGAACAACAATAGGTGAAGCATAACATTTTAAATTTTCCAGGAAATGCTCTTGTTATTATATAACCTGGATCGTAAGTGCAGGCTACAGGAGGAGCTCAGCTCAGCTCAGCTCAGCTCAGCTCAGCTCAGCGGTGGCCGACATGTTTCTCTATCACCTAGCAGACATCAGCAAATCATCCCACTGCAGGTTTTAAGACAATTCCATCCTGCTTTGTTTGACCAGGTTTCTGTAGCTGAGTCATCCTTAGTCTTACTTCATCCAGCAGACACCAGCCAGGAGTCGGCCGGACAGCGGAGCAGCTCCGCGCTCTGAGCCTGGCGTCCTTCCTCCACCTCTTCCTGGGAACATCGCAGCACTTGGCGGGGACATTTGGTCCCTCTGGTCGGGTTAGCTGGTCAGGAGAGGCCGTCTGCAGAGACAGCCTCAAGGTTTGCTTCACTTAATCAAATCACTGCACTTCCTTATCCACTGTTACGTCTGTGTATGTCTGTCACAAATATCTTTCATCAATATGTTTCATAAGTATTTGCCTCCGGGAGGGTTGAATAAATAGCAAGTCGGAGCAAAAATGTAGCAAAGTTCCTGGAACTTTCAGCCACGTCCGCACTGATACAACTGCTGATGACATGGAGGTCTGCTGGTCTGTCAGAAGCTGGGAAACGCACTTTCTCTCCTTCGCCAAATATTTCACAACAAGACTCAGCATTAGCGCCCCCTCTGGTGCTTCAGGGGGCGTGTTTACTGGAGAATCGCCTGGAGGTGTGGAGTGATTTTTCCCTGGAGAATGCGTGATCATCTCCACATGTGATCATCTCCACGCGTGATTGTGCTCATCTTCATGTAGAGACGAGCACGATCACGGGTGGAGAGGAGGACGTGTGGAGACGATGAGGACGTGTGGAGATGATCACGGATGGAGACGAGGACGTGTGGAGACAATCACGGATGGAGACGAGGCGTGTGGAGACGATGAGGAAGTGTGGAGACGAGGACGTGTGGAGATGATCAAGGATGGAGACGAGGACGTGTGGAGACGATCACGGGTGGAGACGAGGATGTGTGGAGACGATGAGGACGTGTGGAGACGAGGACGTGTCGAGACGATGAGGACGTGTAGAGACGATGAGGACGTGTGGAGACGAGGACGTGTGGAGACGATGAGGACGTGTGGAGACGAAGACGTGTAGAGACGATCACGGATGGAGACGAGGACGTGTGGAGACGAAGACGTGTGGAGACGATCACAGATGGAGACGAGGACATGTGGAGACGATCACGGATGGAGACGAGGAAGTGTGGAGACAAGGACGTGTGGAGACGATCACGGATGGAGACGAGGATGTGTGGATACGATCACAGATGGAGACGAGGACATGTGGAGACGATCACGGATGGAGACGAGGAAGTGTGGAGACAAGGACGTGTGGAGACGATCACGGATGGAGACGAGGATGTGTGGATACGATCACGGATGGAGACGAGGATGTGTGGATACGATCACGGATGGAGACGAGGATGTGTGGATACGATCACGGATGGAGACGAGGATGTGTGGATACGATCACGGATGGAGACGAGGACGTGTGGAGACGATGAGGACGTGTGGAGACGATGAGGACGTGTGGAGACGATGAGGACGTGTGGAGACGAGGACGTGTGGAGACAATCACGGATGGAGACGAGGACGTGTGGAGACGAGGACGTGTGGAGACGATCACGGATGGAGACGAGGACATGTGGAGACGATCATGGATGGAGACGAGGAAGTGTGGAGACGATCACGGATGGAGACGAGGAAGTGTGGAGACGAGGACGTGTGGAGACGATCACAGATGGAGACGAGGACGTGTGGATACGAGGACGTGTGGAGACGAGCAGGCGTCTCCAGCCTGGTTCTGGACAGGAAGGTCCTGATGAGCAGGATTTGGGGAGCTGAAGAAAATTTGAACAATGAGGAAGTCATGGGTGCCTTTTGACGACACAGTCAAAAACATTTACTTACATTGGAGCTAAAGCTCCGTCAGCAATGTTTCACAGTATACGGCAGCCATGACGGCGCCTGAAGTGATCCGAGATGTTTTTCATGTCTGGATTATTTGAAGAACCCTCTGACATTTTGGGAAAGATACTGCATGTTCAACTATTACACACTCACATATGAGTGATATAGGATTAATCAGTCCCACACACTCATTCGCCGCCTGGATAGAAGGAGTGGAAAGCTGCCAGGAAACAGTCTGAGAGGGGATTTTCAAAGCTCATTTCCCAGTAATTCACATTACTTGCAGCAGATCTGGCATGGCACAAGGGCCCCGATTTGAGAGGATTCCAACACACTTCTTTAAAGTGGAGGCAAGCTTCCTCCAGCGGATGCTGGTCCTGGAAGGAGAAAAGCACGCAACCTCCAATGCCAGCTTGAATTACAGTCAACACTTACAGCAGGAACAACAGTTTGTCTTTTTTACTTTCTAAAGCATTTGTCAAAATTGGGGGCCTGGCAACTCACGAGCCCAGAGTGTCAAGCCAGCGTTAAAAATGCCGAGTGAAACGGTGTTGAGAGCAAGAGGAGATCAGGAGGAGCTGAGGGAGCGCCATGGAGGAGGGGCTGGCTTGCGTGGTGGAGGGCCGTCCACTGTTGATTTACACTTTCAAAACTAGGAAAACCAAGTTCAGGTGGACCGAACACATGCAAGCACGTGTTGATGAGTAACACAAACAACATGCGTGTCTCGTATCACGTGTCACACCTACACGTCAGCGCATCGTGAGGTGGATAACTGCAAGTTGAATGAAAGAACAAAAGTTCAGGATTTTAGTTTGTTTTCATCACATTTTCAAATCTTATTTCGGTACAAAGCTCAGTGGAATCAATAACTCGTGACGTGACACGTTCCCTCGCCGGCAGGCAACCTGTCACAGATGTCACGTGACATTTTACAACAAAAACAACTCATCGTTGTTGTTGTTTTTTTTGCCTTAATTAAAAAATTAATCTGCTATGGAAATAAAACAGACTCAACAGTGAACTTGACTCTAGCTTGGAGCGTCGCCGTCAAATAATCCCAAACAAATCCCAGCTAACCAGTGACCAATGACCAGCAGTGGAGGCGTCTGGAGCAGGTTTAACCCCGCCCATCTGACTCTTGGTCAGAACCCCCCCCCCCACACACACACCAGCGCCACCTGCAGGGAACTCTTCATGGGTCCAAGTCTTTATGGCAACTGTTTGTGATTGGCGTCACAGAAAGGCAGCACAGACACTCGCCGTCATCTGATGAGGCGACGTGCAGAGCCGCTCCGTCCATTCATCGGTTCGTGAGAGCCCTCCCACATCTGGAGCTGACCAGTCTTGTGAGCTTGTGTCTGCCTGTCAGCTGAAAGCTCCTCCCCTGCTTTTACAGACAGGATATGACATCAAACCAAGTAGATGCAGAAAGCTACTGTTCTACTTGTAAGTACTGCTCTCTAACGGGGAAAACATGAACGATGTGACGAGATGCCCCACTGCCCCCCGTGGTTCTGGACTGTCACCCTAAACCCTGTAAGTCCCACAGAAATGACCTCCAGACACTTTTATAGACGATCCCACCTGAGTCCCGCCACGCTCTCAGATTCAAACCGCCTCTCGGCTGCTGCTTCCTGCCTCCATCAGCTGATGTGGTGGAGCAGCATCAGCTGATGTGGTGGAGCAGCATCAGCTGATGTGGTGGAGCAGCATCAGCTGCCCGTGCGATGGACTTGTCCCTGTGCATTCCTATTCATCATTGCTCTAAAGGGGTTCCAGTTAGCTTTGGTGCACTTCCAGGCGGAAACAAAGCATGACTGTAACCTTGGTCCAGGTCAAAGGGCACCACTCAGAGAAAAGCTCCTCTGCATTTGGAGTCTGCTGATGAGAAACGTGTTGTTACCTTTGTGCTCTGCTGCGGGAGCTCCAGGCTCCGGGAAGGATCCAGCGCCGCCGGAGACAAATGAGATTCTGACACAGAGCAGCGCTGGCCGAGAGCCCGGAGAGCACAGAGCAATAATAAATATCATGGTTGTTGAGTCTCTGATGGACACTGAGCCAAACACTGGGAGTAATAACCAACGTCACTGAGCACCCGCAGTCTGTGTGTGTGTGTGTGTGGGGGGGGGCATGATAGCTAAAACAGTCATCATTATCCAGTTCCAAAACATGAATAAGTGGGTCTGTTGTGAAAATTCCCCCTTTCATACATTCTTTCTCTCCGCCTCCCTCAAGGCCCCAGAGCTCATTAAGACTTCGGGGGAGACCATATACATCCAGTACTCTGTGCAGTATTCCTGGAGCAGATGCCAGTACACCAGAGTATTTCATGTTGTCTGCTGTAATGGACACATCCATTAGGGGTTTCAAATGTATATTAATTAATTAAGAAGTATGGAACTCAAGGGTGTGATTGACTATTGTCATGGCAGTGATGCAGGCAGGAAGCGTTCTGAAGAACTTAGAACTGTTCTCTACGTTTTGAGAAGGAATAGAAAGCAAATAATACGCTGAGGAAACACTCAACGGAAACACTTTCTCCTGTTGTTTTCCTTCGCTGCCCTGGAAACACACATGAGCTGACTAATACCTGGGTGAAGTCTGCAGGTTCCTCTGGGATGAAGCCTGCTGTGCTCTGGTCCCAGACCACAACCATCAACACAACGTCTCTCTCTTTGAAAGAAATCTGTGTCTGTGGATTCCTGAGCGTACGGCTGGATTAAGAAACCCCGGATTACAGCGACGCCGAGCTGCAGAGACTGTTAACGGACTCTTAATGTATTCTGGGGTCATGAAAAAGTAAAGAAGGAGGGAAAAAACATTCTGATTTGTGAGAATTTGAAAGGTTAAACAGACTTTTGTGTGAAGCGTCACTTCAAGCCCATGTTAACCACACACTTAAGTTATTTCAGACATTTAGCCAACAACTCATTTGAAGACCCAGAGACGGAGAGGAGGGACGTGCACGTACTCGCCTGACAGAGAGCCAGAAATTCCTCCTTTACCAAGATAATGACTCTCAGTTTTGAGTGACGCTCTCAGGGGCATTCCTTGACTTTAACTCGATGTTTGCAATTCAATTTGTTGTTGCACTGGAGTTGAAATGGGCTGTACCATCCTACTCACCCCATGGGGGGGCAGAACGTTTGTGAGCCAGCCACCGACCCCTGGACGAGCTCAGGCTGTGGGACTGTGATGAAGGAACCATCCTGACACACTGATGGAGGCTGAGTGACAGCGCGACAGCTGAGCCCTTTCAGCAGCGTTGTCTGACTTTGATACACACAAGAACTTAAGCAGCCACAAGCCTTTGTTATCATGGCCAAGAGGCTTTGACAGAATGAGACGCAGGGAGACTGATGGACAGATAGATGAAGGAGTGTGGCGACGGAGAGAATCACAGGAGAAGAAATGGATCGGAGAAATGAGGATTGTGTTGAGATTCATCACGAGTGGAATGTCATAGCAGGAGAGCAGCGGCATTACTCACCGGATCCGGCCTGCCAGACACATGTGGAAGTGATCAGAGCGCCGCTTTGGACCGGGGAACCCCACTGGATCAGTGACACCAAGGGTGTGTGTGTGCGTGTGTGTGAGAGCACAGTACAGGGACGACACTCCTGCTGTCAATGCACACATGGGTTTACTGTTGGAAAACAGGGATGCACACACACACACACACACACACACACACATTTTCATATATACAAATACACACACTCATGCTCTAGCACAAGGCTACACAACCTCGCTGAGAGGAGCCACGCAGTCGGACTGTGTGTGACTGTTTGTGCATGAAGAATCAAGTTACCCAGCAGTGATGCTGCACCAGAGTCATGCGTCCTCTGTGTGTGTATGTGTGTGTATATGTGTGTACATGTGTGTATGTATATGTGTGTACATGTGTGTATATGTGTGTATGTATATGTGTGTATGTGTGTATGTGTATGTATGTATATGTGTGTATGTATATGTGTGTATGTGTGTATGTATGTATGTATGTGTATGTAAATGTGTGTATGTGTATGTTTATGTGTGTAAGTATATGTGTGTATGTATGTGTGTTTATGCGTGTATATGTTTGTATGTATATGTGTGTATGTATATGTGTGTATAGGTGTGTATGTATATGTGTATGTGTGTGTATGTGTGTATATGTGTGTATGTATATGTGTGTGTATGTATATGTGTGTAGGTGTGTATGTATATGTGTGTATATGTGTGTTGGTGTGTATGTATATGTGTGTATAGGTGTGTATGTATATGTGTGTATATGTGTATATAAGTGTGTATATGTGTATATATGTGTGTGTATGTGTGCGTGTATATGTGTTTATATAGTGTATGTATATGTGTATGTGTGTATACGTGTGTATGTATATGTGTATGTGTGTACGTGTGTGTATAAGTGTGTATATGTATGTATGTATATGTGTGTGTATGTATATATGTGTATGTATGTGCGTATGTGTATGTGTGTATGTGTATATATGTATGTATGTATGTGTGTGTATATGTGTATATGTGTGTATGCGTGTGTATGTATATGTGTATGTGTATAAGTGTGTATATGTGTTTATGTGTGTATAATTGTGTATGTGTGCGTGTATGTGTGTGAATGTATGTATGTGTGTGTATATGCATGTATGTGTGTGTGTATATGTGTGTATGTGTGTGTATATGTGTGTGTATGTATATGTATATGTGTGTATATGGGTGTGTGTCTGTATATGTATATGTGTGTGTATGTATATGTGTGTATATGGGTGTGTGTGTATATGTATATGTAAGTGTGCGTGTATATATGTGTGTGTGTGTGTGTGTGTGTGTGTGTGTGTGTGTGTGTGTGTGTGTGTGTTGACAGAGCAGTGTGTGTGTGTGTGTTGACAGAGCAGTGCTCTGGTCACTGCTCACTTCTGCTCTCAACAGCTCTGTCTGGTGATGCTCCCTCCTCAGGTCCTCTCGTGTATCAAAGCTGTATCAGTGTGTCAGCCGAAGCCTGGCCGCGTTGCTCTTTTCAGTATCCTGGTCGATTTATGCTGAGAGAGCTAAACCAACACTGCCTGGGCCTGTCAGCAAGGACCGTGTGTGTATCAAGGCCTGATATCACAGAGAACATTATCCACCAAAAACACACTGAGTCCAGTCTCTCTGGGTGACACGGTCCTTCATGAACACACACATCGCAGTTTATTTTGACTCAGTCCCAGAGATCCCGTCCTGCTGCCAGAAATGTTCCGTCCAGCACCAGATGTGGATTCATCTGCAGCTGAAATGTTCCTCTTTGATTAAAGTTTGCAAAATAAAACAAAAACTCCAGTGAGCAGATGTTTGAGGACATGACGGGGCCTTTCTGATGCTTACGACAGAGGAGGAGGGGGAGGCGCCAAGGCCGCGCTGACAAAGGTCGAAACACCATGTCACTGAATGCTGACGGTTCAGTTGAGCTCTGACAGGTTTGTGTCACACATTCCTCAATTCTGATGCAGAAACTTGAGTCTGTCACAGTCAAATTGACGGTTCAATGTTCACCCTCGAGATCAAAGTCGACAATAAAAAAAAAATGTTTTCTTCACCTCCATGGAAACAAAACACACGGAGGCAGAGAGATCAGAATCAGAATCTTTTATTGTCGCTGTACGGGGGGGGTACAGTGAAAATAGTTAAGAAGAGCGCTCGTCCAGAGCCACCATGCACCACAGAAGGCACTTACAAGAAAAGATGCAATAAATAAATAAAATCCAGAAAGTTGTGTGTGTGCATTCGCTGTGTTTGTAGGTGTTGGCTGTCCTGATGGCCCAGGGGAAAAAACTGTTTGTGAGTCTGCTGGTGCAGGACTTGACCTGAAGCGCCTGCCCGAGGGCATCAGGTCAAACAGGGGGTGGGCAGGGGGGTGGGGTCAGCTGTGATGGCCTTGGTTCTCCTGAGGCAGTAGGAAGAGGAGCTGTGTTCCAGGGTGGGCAGAGGGCAGCCAATGATTTTTTGGGCGGTGTTTATGACCTTCTGCACCGCACAATGATGGTAGCAGATGCTAGCACGTTAGCATTGGGAAATAGCAGGTAATCCGCTGTAGCAATGTTGGAGGGTTGCTCGATGGTGGAGATCCCGCTGCTGGGTTACATCACACAGAAGACATAATACCATGAAGCTTGTCTTCGAAAATAAATATTGCAGTGATTATCGTGGCATCCTGACATTAGCAATCTTTGATTTTTGCCCATTAAGACAAATTATTTTCGTAGCGGCGTAGAATTCTGGCCTGCTGATTACAAGTACAGACTGAAAACTTATCCAACTGAGCTTAAAGCTGAAAGCAGAATAAAATGAAGGATGTGGAGAACGGGAACACTTCCGGTCTCAGAGGATCCGTCAGCAAACGGACATCTTCAAACAGTCTCATAGCTGAGCTGTTGGCCTGCGTGTGCTCTCCTGGGTTTGTTCATCACCTCACTGGAATGACAGGATCAGTTTCATGCCCTCGAGAATTCCTTTCCTTTCAAGAACCTGTTAGCTTGTTTCCGTTTTCCGTGTGTTGCCATGGTTACCCATGGATTCAGTACCGGATGGATTGGCATCACCTCGACAAACAAAGCACACAGACACGAGTAACCACAGAGGAAAATGTTCATCCCTGGCTGGGATCCATAATGACCCTCATTGACATATGAAGCCCCCCACCCCCACCCAGGCTGTGGTGACGTGTGTGTTGCAGGAATCCCCGTTTGGCGCTCATTCACATCTTTAGCCAGCCGTTCGCTGTGGTCTGGCAGCGCGGCCCTGTGACATTTCTTCCTTGTCAGAGCTGTTGCGCCATAACAAGCTGAGCAGTGGATTTACTGCCAGAGCCTCTTTGTAGGCCAGCCAGGCTAATGGAGAGGAGGCCAGAGCTGGAAAATACCCGAGTTCTGCTGGAAAAGCCTCCTTGGACACGCCTGCAACTCTCCGGAGATCGCAGAAGCCGTGAGGGCGCCCGGCCTGGCTCATGTTATACGCTGCTTTATGTGTAGAATGTGCAGCTGCAGCTCTGCAGATAGAGTTTATGCATGTTATGGATGTGTGTGTGGTTGCTGAGAGGACGTGAGCTTGGGAGCTGAAATTATGTGCATGTCAAACTCTTCTCCCTGTGTTTGGGGCTTGTTGCCCCTGGCAACAGTGAAAACATTTGAATGTAAAAAGCCCTTTCAGTGTGTCTATAGGCACACATGCTGTTGTGTGCGTGTGTGTGTGTGTGTGTGTGTGTGTGTGTGTCTCAGATGTGTGCAGTCCATTCTACACACTCACGTGCCGACGCCACAGTGAGCTCATGTGGAGTTGATTTGACGGTTCTCCCTCAGGAATGATGACAGGCATGACGGCGATGAAGATGATGAAACGATGATGGCTTAACAGGGCACGGTCAGTGAAATCACTGCTGCTCATGTGAAGTGATGAGCAGCGAGTGGTTAACACCCTTCAGCTACGGCAGCTCCTCCCATGATGACACATTTGGTGGCGGAGGAAACACTGACGAACGTATTCAGCCAGCGACTGTTTACGTCCCCAGCGGCGAGCGATGCGGCCTACAACTGAACCTGTTGTCAGAATGCTGAGAGTCTCTGGCTGGACTTCCTGCTGCCCTCAGGGCCGGAGTCCAGCCCAACGCCTCTCCTGCAGCGAACTGTCCTTCTTACCTCAAAACGTCGTCCGGAGTGCTGTCACGTGGTGGGCTGGAAGCTTCAACCCAGTCCCTGCTGCTTTCAGTCTGAAAACACACGAGAGCACACACACGTCACGCACGTCACTGATCCACGTATTTACCTCTGGGACGGCAGTCAGTCAGGGTGTCCTCATAATCAGGTCAGTATCAGAATATTGCATACTGCATACAGAGCAGCACCAGACATGGAGGAAGGCTGAAAATGAAGACTCTCCACTTTAGCTTAAACAAATCCAGAACCAACCAAAGAGCTGCGGCGTGGGAGCAGTGGTCACGTAGAGGAGGCGGGCCCAGACGAGCTCTGAGCTACAGACAGGCGGCGGAGGCTCAGCTGTCTGCAACAAGCAGACAGTTTTATCCAGAAAAGTCGATTCTGACGGACGACAAAGTTGTTGCCATTACAGGAGCAACTGCTTCAAATATGGACGTAGAAGAAGAATTTTAAATTCTGTTCTGAATCTGACAGGGAGCCACGCAGAGAAGCAGTCCAGGAGACACCTGGTCTCTGCTACCAGTTCTAGTCAACACTCGGCAGCAGTGTACTGGACCAACATCAACTGTTCGGAGCTCAGTGCCACAAGATCCAGTTCACGTGTGTGTGTGTGTGTGTGTGTGTGTGTGCGTGTGTGCGCGTGTCCAAGGAGCTTCCCCCTGGGCCCACAGGATGATGGACTTCTGGCCTGTCTGCAAGAAACAGCTGACCATCCACTGTCAAGTAATTGAGCTAAGGAGTACTAAAGGTCAAAGGTCAAGGGCAGGGTCAAAGGTCTGGATGAAGGTGGAGGCACACAAACAGCTGTGCTGCAGATGGGTTTGCATGTGTCAGGTGCTGAAATCACCAGGGATCATCGCAGATTGTGTGTGTGTGTGTGTATGTGTGTGCGTTTGTGTGTGTATGTGCATGCGTGTGTGTGTGTGCGCACGCGCGTGCGTGCGTGTGCGTGTGTGTGCATGTGTGTATGTGGAGACTCAGCCTGCCTGTTTGGCTCTCCAGCAGGAGGAAACAGCAGAAGGAGTCAGAGAAGCTTTTATTCTGCTGCTGTTAAAATTCAGACTTGTATGACCATCAGGTTTGGACATGGGAGTGAGCTGTAGATCGCCATGGTAACAGCCTGCATCATCTACCGGGTCTGATGATGTCATGTTGCATAATTATCAGTCACGTGTGCATCACCTGTGTGAATCCAGTCAGCTGCTGTCAAGCATGCAGTATTACTCTGTAATGTACCACCAGGAGGGGTTCTAAATGTTGTTAGTATTAATTACCCTGTTGGTCTTACATGCCTTTTAATTTGTAATTATTTCACATTAAAAAAAAAATCCTTACAATGTTTACATTGTTTTGTAATGACTCCTAACAAAAAACTTAAGAAATACAAAAGGATTTCGATTTTTCTGTTCAACGTTGCCACATATTTAGACTGGAGCCTTGTTAGGTACTAGTTAATGATGGTTCCTCTGAGACACTACAGTCAGTTCTGGTGTTCCACAAGGGTCTGTGCTTGGACCAGTCCTCTTCACCCTGTACCTGCTTCCTCTAGGTCACATGATCAGGAAACACTCCATGAATGTTCACTGCTATGCAGACGACACACAGCTGAACTCATCAATGATCCACATGGAACAAACCAGCTGACTAAACTGGAGGCCTGTGTGAAGGACAGGAAACATGGAGGACCATCATTTCCTTTATTAAACTCTGATAAACTGAAGTTCTTGTGCTGGGCCCAAACACCTGAGGACCACCTGATCTGATGAGACAGGTACCCTGGATGGCACCACCCTGGCCCCCAGCACCACCGTCAGGAACCTGGGAGTTCTCTTAGACCAGCACCCTTTAACTCCCACATTCAACAAACCTCCAGGACGCCTTCTTCCATCTACGTAACATCGCTAAGATCAGACACATCCTGGCTCAAGAAGATGCAGAAAAACTAGTCCCTGCTTTTGCTCCACCTGCTCATGTCCCCGTCTGTCCATCAGTCTCTCCTCCTTTCTCTCTCTCTTTCTCTCTGTCCCTCTCTTTCCTTCTGTCTCTCTGTCTTCCTCCATTCTCTGTTTTTGTCTCTGTCCATCAGTCTCTCCTCCTTTCTCTCTCTCTTTCTCTCTGTCCCTCTCTTTCCTTCTGTCTCTCTGTCTTCCTCCATTCTCTGTCTTTGTCTCTGTCCTGCTCTCCTGCTCTCTCTCCATCCCCACTGATCCTGGATCTGCTCCACCTTCCTGCTGGTAAAGGAAGGTTCTGGTGGCTGCTGTTGCAGGACGTGCTTGCTGATGGAGAATTGTTGGGTGGAGGTTCATTGAAGGAGGGAGGTGCTGGACCTGCTCTACTTGGACAGAGTCAGGACAGAACTTTGGTTGGGGTTTGGTGACACACAAATGAACCTGACTTGAACTGAATTGAATTAGTTCTAGAAATAATTCCAAGTTCCACTTTTGCAGGTACACACCTGCCATAGTCCTTTCCTGTATCCAGAGGACAGGTCCAAGTGAAGACCTGTTGAGATGTCTCCTACATCTCTGAGTCTCAGTCAGTACTTGCACTCATTTCCCTCCTGATTTATTCCTCCCTGGTTCCAAGAGAGCGGCACGATTGGGAGGTAGAGTGGCTGTGTAGGAACCGCTGATTGGTTCCTCACCTCCCCCGGTGACCATGTCGAAGCATCTTTGAACAACCCTGCTGCACAACTACATCTACTTTCACTGTTGAAGTGACATTGATCCAGGTAGAACTCCAGCCAGGGTTCTGATCCACATCCCCATGGTACCACCTAAAGCTTGATGGAAACTATGGTGCTTCAACTCAAGTACTGACTTCAGCCAAAGATGTACTAGTACTACTGCAGTAGTTATGTGATCATTTTTGGGCAAGAGTTGAAATGTTTTGTGTATAAGTCACGTGTGTGTCCTCCAGCAGCCGTCAGCAGGAGCGTTCTTCGTGGTCCAGGGTCAGCGGCTCAGTCACATTCCTCAACATCAGTCAGATAGGCAAGGCAAGGCAAGGCAAGGCAATTTTATTTGTAGAGCCCGTTTTCACCACCAGTTTGTCTCCAGGCTTCATGGCATCATTACAACATCCTCTGCCCTCAGACCCTCACATCGACTGACTCCATAGAAAACCCTTTTAACAGGGAAAAATCTGAGAAACCTCAGGTTGAGCAACAGAGGAGGGATCCCTCACCAGGAGGGACAGACGTGCAGTAGATGTTGTTACAGAGGAGAAAACAGTTTACAATGCAGAATGTGAGAAACATGGACATGTTAATAACAGCTGAAGAAGGAAGCTTCTGGTAGGGGAGGCAGGGAGCTTGACGGGGAACTGGATGGCAGACTGGTTCATGGGAGGGGAGGCAGGGAGAGCAAGCCAGCTTGATGGGGGACTGGATGGTAGACTGGTTCATGGGAGGGGAGGCAGGGAGAGCAAGCCAGCTTGATGGGGGACTGGATGGTAGACTGGTTCATGGGAGGGGAGGCAGGGAGAGCAAGCCAGCTTGATGGGGGACTGGATGGCAGACTGGTTCATGGGAGGGGAGGCAGGGAGAGCAAGCCAGCTTGACGGGGACTGGATGGTAGACTGGTTCATGGGAGGGGAGGCAGGGAGAGCAAGCCAGCTTGACGGGGACTGGATGGTAGACTGGTTCATGGGAGGGGAGGCAGGGAGAGCAAGCCAGCTTGATGGGGGACTGGATGGTAGACTGGTTCATGGGAGGGGAGGCAGGGAGAGCAAGCCAGCTTGACGGGGAACTGGATGGCAGACTGGTTCATGGGAGGGGAGGCAGGGAGAGCAAGCCAGCTTGATGGGGGACTGGATGGTAGACTGGTTCATGGGAGGGGAGGCAGGGAGAGCAAGCCAGCTTAATGGGTGACTGGATGGTAGACTGGTTCATGGGAGGGGAGGCAGGGAGAGCAAGCCAGCTTGATGGGGGACTGGATGGCAGACTGGTTCATGGGAGGGGAGGCAGGGAGAGCAAGCCAGCTTGACGGGGACTGGATGGTAGACTGGTTCATGGGAGGGGAGGCAGGGAGAGCAAGCCAGCTTGACGGGGACTGGATGGTAGACTGGTTCATGGGAGGGGAGGCAGGGAGAGCAAGCCAGCTTGATGGGGGACTGGATGGTAGACTGGTTCATGGGAGGGGAGGCAGGGAGAGCAAGCCAGCTTGACGGGGAACTGGATGGCAGACTGGTTCATGGGAGGGGAGGCAGGGAGAGCAAGCCAGCTTGATGGGGGACTGGATGGTAGACTGGTTCATGGGAGGGGAGGCAGGGAGAGCAAGCCAGCTTGATGGGTGACTGGATGGTAGACTGGTTCATGGGAGGGGAGGCAGGGAGAGCAAGCCAGCTTGATGGGGGACTGGATGGCAGACTGGTTCATGGGAGGGGAGGCAGGGAGAGCAAGCCAGCTTGACGGGGACTGGATGGTAGACTGGTTCATGGGAGGGGAGGCAGGGAGAGCAAGCCAGCTTGACGGGGACTGGATGGTAGACTGGTTCATGGGAGGGGAGGCAGGGAGAGCAAGCCAGCTTGATGGGGGACTGGATGGTAGACTGGTTCATGGGAGGGGAGGCAGGGAGAGCAAGCCAGCTTGACGGGGAACTGGATGGCAGACTGGTTCATGGGAGGGGAGGCAGGGAGAGCAAGCCAGCTTGATGGGGGACTGGATGGTAGACTGGTTCATGGGAGGGGAGGCAGGGAGAGCAAGCCAGCTTGATGGGTGACTGGATGGTAGACTGGTTCATGGGAGGGGAGGCAGGGAGAGCAAGCCAGCTTGATGGGGGACTGGATGGCAGACTGGTTCATGGGAGGGGAGGCAGGGAGAGCAAGCCAGCTTGACGGGGACTGGATGGTAGACTGGTTCATGGGAGGGGAGGCAGGGAGAGCAAGCCAGCTTGACGGGGACTGGATGGTAGACTGGTTCATGGGAGGGGAGGCAGGGAGAGCAAGCCAGCTTGACGGGGACTGGATGGTAGACTGGTTCATGGGAGGGGAGGCAGGGAGAGCAAGCCAGCTTGACGGGGAACTGGATGGCAGACTGGTTCATGGGAGGGGAGGCAGGGAGAGCAAGCCAGCTTGACGGGGACTGGATGGTAGACTGGTTCATGGGAGGGGAGGCAGGGAGAGCAAGCCAGCTTGACGGGGACTGGATGGTAGACTGGTTCATGGGAGGGGAGGCAGGGAGAGCAAGCCAGCTTGATGGGGGACTGGATGGTAGACTGGTTCATGGGAGGGGAGGCAGGGAGAGCAAGCCAGCTTGATGGGGGACTGGATGGTAGACTGGTTCATGGGAGGGGAGGCAGGGAGAGCAAGCCAGCTTGACGGGGACTGGATGGTAGACTGGTTCATGGGAGGGGAGGCAGGGAGAGCAAGCCAGCTTGATGGGGGACTGGATGGTAGACTGGTTCATGGGAGGGGAGGCAGGGAGAGCAAGCCAGCTTGATGGGGGACTGGATGGTAGACTACCATGAGGCACTGTATTTCTGTGCTTTAGCAGCATTGTGTTTTCCTCTGGTGTGTCTGCGTGTCCCTGTCACCTCCCTCCCTCCCTCCCACACTGAGTCCCTCCTCTGCTTGCAATCTCAATAGAATGTACTTCAGACTAATTATTCACAGTGGATCGTTTATTTATGAATGAGCTGCAAAGTTTGTCTGGTGGCTGATGTGCAGTCGTGTTGTTGGACAGTCAGAGGGGCGGGACCAGCAGCAGTGAAAGAGATGTGAGGGTTCCGGTGCATTTACCAGTATACCAGTGCACCGGGCACCAGTGTGTCCTGACGACGTCCTGGATGTGTTGGTACGTAAGATGAGCTCTTGCTCTTCAGCAGCTCTCTGGTCTGATTCATTCAGATCCGCTGTGTTTCCCTCGCTGGGGGATCTCTGCGTCAAGAAAATTTATGTTTGCACGAAATTCTGCCTGGCATGACTTGTTTCACCCTGGGACGCCTCGTCGATGACATGAAAACAAGCCTCCCCGTGTGGAAGGTCCTGTGAGTGCAGTTTGGATCTCTGCTTGACAACATGATGTAGGATACCCCGGCGATGCCAGAAATAAGACGTTAAAAATGAAACTGGCTCCTTCATGTCAGCTTCACGCGGGCTGTTAATCACAGGTTTTAACTCCCAGAGACAAAGTTGTTACATTTTATTGGTCATCGTTGGGATGGTCAGGTTGAGTCACCGTCAGATAATCAGAAGGTTGGACCCCCGGGACACATTCATCAGCCTCGCTTCACCCGGGAGAGCATTCCGACCGAAGGCAGCGGCATCTCCCTCCAACAGAAACGACAGCAAACTTCATCACGGCCGCCTGACCAGGCTTTAATCACAGCATCTCAGGTGTTGGCGCTGGCGCTTCATGACCAACCTCGCCTTTGTAAATTCTTCTCCAAACTCAAACCTGAGCAACTTCATCTTCATTTTCAGTGCAACCCTAAAACTGCTGCTGCTGCTGTGAATGTGGGCGGGTCTGCATCAGGCAAATCTGCTTTCACGCCACCTGGGACACACGACTAGCACCTGTGAAGCAGCCCAACGCCACAGTTGTAGAAGTCCGTAGTGACACTTTTCGTCCTCATCAAACATGGAAGCACACAAGCTTGAGATCCTGCGCTTGGCCTGTTCACCATCATGTGTCAGCTGGGGGTTCCGCCCCCTCCTGGACTCTTTCACTGGACCGATGCGAAACTGAATGATCGATAAATCACTTTGACCCTTTTGGTGGGTGTGGCTTGAGCCAACAGGAGCCTTTTACATTTACACACGATGACTAACTGTTAGTGACTGATAGTAGAAACAATGTTACTGATATTACAGTGTGTGTGTGTGCTTGTGTGTGTGTGTGTGTGTGTGTGTGTGTGTGCTTCTGTGTGTGTGCACGTGTGTGTGTGGGGGGGGGGTGATTGATGGAGCATATATGAGCTGCAGCAGAGAGGAAAAAGTGTGATTTAACTCCAGTTGGACTTTGAGAGCTCTGCCTGGCTCTCCAGTCTGGAGCAGGCATGCGTTCCCCGTCCTGCTCCTTAAGTGTTCTTTAGGTACCCTGGACCGTTACCCAGGACTCAGGCTGAGGCAGACCACCTCTGCGATAAATACCTCAACCCTCCCCCCAAATCCTTCACACTATAAGGTCCAGTATTTTACAACGTCAGGCTCACATTTCAAGTTGGACCTGAGCTGCTGGCAAAGACTGGACTTTTCAGAACTGAGCTTTACTGCTGCTGGGAGGCTGAACCGGACCGTGGACTCCTGGGTGGCACATGACACGATTCCTGATGTGTTTTGGCGGAGACTCGACACGAGCTGACATTTTCTCAGCATCACTGGCTGAATGGCAAATCACTGATCGCTCACTGGATGGTGTTTCTCTCTCTGCATACTTTTCCACAAGTCCAGTGTGTGTTTTATCAAGAGCGCCTGACTGAGCAAATAAACCGGACCAAAATGAATTATAATGTGATGTTGGGATCTGGACAGGTTTTCTGGGTGAGTCAGCCAATCACAGCTAAACATGAGAAACTGACTCCACCTGAAGCGGACCAGACCTGAGGAGAACCTGAAAAGCTCTGACACTTCATATTTCTTTCTTTCTGCTGCTAAATTACTGATTGTAGTTTTCAGCAAGGTAAAAGTGAACCTGCCCCCCCCCCCCCCCCCCCCCCCGGTCCAGTTACTGCTGTCAGGTTTGTCCGATTTCCGAACACTCTCTCTCTCAGACAGGCTGGTGTTTCCCCCGAGGTGGCTCCATCTCTATCCTTCAGACTTGGACCAGGTCTGGGCTTGGTTAGGTTCTCCTCCTCCTCCTCCTCTCTTCCAGGCCTCTAAGCTAAATATTTTCTCCTCCACAGGTTTCCACTGACAGACTGTGGGAACCAGGCAGAGCAGGAACTCACTGACTGTGTCAGTGTGTGTGTGTGTGTGTGTGTGTGTGTGTGTGTGTGTGTGTGTGTGTGTGTTTGTGAGTGTGTGTGTTTGTTCTGTGTGTGCGTGTTTTTGTTTGTGTGTTTATGTCTATGTTTGTGTGAGTGTTTGTGTCTATGTGTGTGTGTTTGTCTTTGTGTATGTGTTTGTGTGTGTTTGTGTGAGTGTGTGTATGTGAGTGAGTGTGTGTATGTGTGTGTTTGTGTGAGTGTGTGTGTTTGTGTGAGAGTGTGTTTGTGTGTGTGAGTGTATTTGTGAGTGTGTGTGTGTGTGTGTGTGTGTGTGTGAGTGTGTGTGTGTGTGTGTGAGTGTGAGTGTCCGTGCATGCGCACCAGTCACTGTCCTTCTCAACCCAGGTGTGTGTCGACCTTCTCTGTCTGCTTTCCTTAACCTCCTCCAACATTTTCTCTGTTTTCTTTCATGCGTTTCGGAATCCAGGTGTGATATTTAGGAGGAGGGAACCTCCACCTCCTCCGTCCTTTTCATCCCGACAGACCTGAGCATTGCTGCTCACCGTCACCAAAGAAGATGGCGGACTGGCAGCAGAAGGTCCTGGGGGGGGGGTCCTCCTAAATTACACCCAATCTTTTTATGTCGCTGGATTAAAGGCTCATCAGACATCAATTAGCAGGGTCTCTCGTAGAAGTAAACTGTGTACATGTACACTGTTACACGTTGTATTCTGATATCAGTGATTTGCGTAGCCTGTTTTCAAAGCAGAGCTGGAAAGTTCTTCATGATAAAACACATCAAATCACATGAGCTGAGGCTATAAGCTGGTCCAGGAACCTCTGGGCCTCCGTGCTTGTCTTCCTCTGGGATCCATTGTAGCTTCGGCATCTGGTCATTATCACTTGATCAGCACAGATCAATACACTCAGATCCCTCACAAGCCCCCCGAAGCAGAACGATCTGAAATGTTCTTTCATTCGCCAAAGCTGCGGCCTCATGGGAATAAAGAGGCGTGAGCTAGCTAACCCTAACCAATCCCAACTCCAACCCTAACAGGATTTTAAATGGAAAGCAATTTAGGGAGATGTTTTCCTCATAGGTAGATGATTGTTTTTCATATTTGAGGTATAAAAGCATTGTTGATGTGCGCAGCAGGTGGGAGGTCACTCCTAGTCACCGGGTTCGGGGCGTATTCCAAATCCCTCGCCATTGGCTGGTGTGGATGCTCACATAGTTTTGAACTAGACTGTCCTCCCCCAGAAAACCCCGCACAGGTTTGCAGCTTGGTACGACTCGAACTTTGAGGAGGGCCGGAGTCTGTTTTGCTTTGTACGGTCCAACCAGACCTCCACCACAGCACCGTCTACATGATCCAGATTACTGCATTTTCTACTGAAAGGAAAGGGGATTTCTTGTCTCTGGCTCTTGGATGTCCCAGCAGGCGCCTGAATCCGGCCTGCTGAGTGAGAGGCCGACGCGGAACCAAGGAGCCAAAACCCGGAAGAGCTTTTTAAAATGTATTATTTGATGCATCATTTTATTTTATGCAGTAAAACAGTGGCTGTTGTAAAAAGGTTCTAATTATTTTAAATTTCCCGATGCCTGAATATTCAAATGATCTGCATTTCCTTTTGAACCTGATCCGTGTAAACCAACAAGTGTCATTAGTTTAGTGTCATCAAAGTAATTAATTTACTGCTAATAGAAACGCCTTTGGGAATTAGCAGGTGTGAATCAGGTTAGTAGGTCAACAAGCAAATGAAGGAGGCAGAGTCCTCAGTCCAGGTCAGAGGCGGAAGTACAAACACCAGGAGTTTGACACGAACCTGCATTCACGACTTCACGACAGCCAGAGAACCTGCGACCCACTAAGAGCAGCCTGAGGAGCTGAACACACACACATGACAGGGCGTGTCCAGGAAATCATTCAAGCTCCGTGAGACTGTCTGATGAAATAAAGATTTTTATTTTAAAGCAGTTAGAGTGACGTAATCGTGTTCTACAAACCTTTGTTGTTGTCCCCATCACGTGAGACATGACCTGTGAGGTCTGGGTGTCTTGTGGCCTCCTTAGACCTTTTTGAAGCTGACACATCTAAAAGTGAAGTCTCTAACGTGATCCTGAGGCTCTGACACCAAATTGCGAGGGCGTGTTTGAGGAGTCAGACAGGTCATGACTGATGCCTGGTGCCGCCACTGGTGTGACCTGCTGGAGGGAGAGGAAGAGACGGAGGACAGGGACAGAGACAGAGAAGAGAGAGACAGGAGGGAGAGAGGGAGAGAGAGAGAGAGAGAGAGAGAGAGAGAGAGAGACGGAGAAAGATGGAGAGAGAATGACATGAACACGACAGAAGAAGAAAACGAGTAGAGAGAAAATAGAAATAGGAAGAGTTAAGACACAACAACAACAACCACATCCACAACAACAACAACAACAACAACCACATCCACAACAACTACAGCAACAACAACATACACAACCACAACAACAACAACATACACAACCACAACAACAACAACAGTAAACCAGCTCCCAATAGTAACGTCTGATACAAGTACTAACGCCATGCTGATGATGCTGCTAGTACTACTAGTATTAGTACTAATAGTGAAATACTAGTACCAATACTACTACTAGTAGCACTACCAGTACTAATGGTACTAGTAGTACTACTAGTACCAGTAGTACTAGTGGTAGTAGTACTAATACCAGTTCTACTAGTGGTAGGAGGTGTCAGCCTGAGGCTCTCAGGTCTGCAGCCTCCTCTTCCAGCAGCATCAGTCACGGATCTGGGAGGTGTACCAGTACTACTAGTGGTAGTAGTACTAGTACCAGTACTATTAGTGGTAGTAGTACTAGTACCAGTACTGGTAGTGGTAGGAGGTGTGAGCCTGAGGCTCTGCAGGTCTGCAGCCTCCTCCTCCAGCAGCATCACTCAGGGGTCTGGGAGGTGAGAAGCACGAAGACTCAGAGGAAGAAGTCCAGTTAGTGACCTGCAGCTGTGAGACAGGAAGGAGGACAGGAGGAGGGAGAAGCCCAGTGCATCATGGGAGATCCCTGCCAGTCTATAGCAGCAGAGCTGGGGGCGGGGCTAGCCTGAGACATACTAAATGTTAGCTTTATCAACAGGGAAGGTCAGAGGTCTCTCTTCAATGTAGAGAGGGAATCAGGGTCCTGTGCTGAGACTGGGAGACGGTTCAACAGGGGAGGAGCCTGATACCTGGAGGCTTCACCTCCCACTCTACTCTTGGAGCCTCCAGGAACCAGCAAGAGCCCAGCAGCATCCTGGGAGTGAAGGGTTCTAGCTGGATAGTAGGAGACTTTGAGCTCTGTCAGGGATGAAGGAGCTTGATTGTTGAGGATTTTGTATGTTAGAAGGAGAATCTAGAATTCTAGTGTGGATCTGACAGGTCACAGAAGCCAGAACAGGAGAGATCTGGTCTCTTCTCCTGTTTCTGGTCAGTCCACCAGCACCTGGAGAATCTTTAGAGACTATAGGTGCATCCTGATAGGAGGAATCATAGTCATCCAGCCTGGTTGTCTGGGCTAGTCAGGAGTGTTTGGCAGTAAACGTGATGTATGAGTGAGCAGCAGCCTGAGGTAACACATAAATTATACAACATTAATTACAGAACGGTGTGCAGCTCTAAGCGCCTCCTCCCATCCCTGTTACACCATCAGAGAGGACAAGCTAACACTAGCCTGCGCCAAAACAAGACCCTGGTGTCCTGATGCACCGCGCTTATACCAAAGGTCTTTATTTCTCTCTCTCTCTCTCTCTCTCACACACACACACACACACACACACACACACACACACACACACAGGCATCAGCCAAATCCCTGGAATGCAGTCAGCCTACTTTGGGTAATTGTTCTTAACACGGTCTGACTGATCTTTGACAGCTTTCCCTCCTTTCCTCTGTTGCTGCTGCTCCTCTACCTGTATGTGCTGTAGTTCTCATCACCTCAGAGAAAATAATTGGCATGACACCTTCAAGGGATGGTGGTGTTCTTCCAGCACAGAACCCTCGGGTGCAAATATCTGCCAGATGGTTCGTCACGCGTGCTGACAATGGCGTGCTCATCAAGTTGACCACAAAGTTAAGGTGTTTATTTATCCTGTAATCTGTTCCTGTTTGCTCCGACTGAGGTTGAGTTCAGGTCAAAGAACAAAACAAGAGGCAGTGAAGCAAATCTGGCATGACATAGAGAGTCACAGTATGGAGGCATTATCATAATGCTCAGAACCTCAGACATGTTGGTTCAACTTTGCTGTTATATTCTTACAATGTGTGCATGTGTACTCTTCGCCGATCCTGCCGTATTTCCTGCCTAGGTCAAACATATAAAAGCCCCGCCAACTGACCAGTGACATCAGCACTTTGACCCACACCTGCAGATGTGGGAGTTTCTTTCAGGAGTTCCAGAAGTTTTGGTGGTGGAGGACCTGCCAGCGTCCATCGGTGGCTCTGAATGGGGATGTCACGGGTTTTGCTGTATGCAGCATGTGGGCAGCTGAGGAGAGAGCTGGGACTGACCCTGAGCTGGGCCTGACCCTGAGCTGGGCCTGACCCTGAGCTGGGCCTGACCTTGAGCTGGGACTGACCCTGAGCTGGGACTGACCTTGAGCTGGGCCTGACCCTGAGCTGGGACTGACCCTGAGCTGGGACTGACCTTGAGCTGGGACTGACCTTTTAGCTGGGACTGACCTTGAGCTGTGTCTGACCTTGAGCTGGGACTGACCCTGAGCTGGGACTGACCCTGAGCTGTGTCTGACCTTGAGCTGGGACTGACCTTTTAGCAGGGACTGACCTTGAGCTGTGTCTGACCCTGAGGTGGGACTGACCTTCAGCTGGGACTGACCCTGAGCTTGGACTGACCTTTTAGCTGGGACTGACCTTGAGCTGTGTCTGACCTTGAGCTGGGACTGACCCTGAGCTGGGACTGACCCTGAGCTGGGACTGACCCAGAGCTGGGACTGACCTTTTAGCAGGGACTGACCTTGAGCTGTGTCTGACCCTGAGCTGGGACTGACCTTTAGGGACTTACTTCTCCTCTTGTCCTGATTCAGAAGGAAGTATGAGCAGCAGAACTTCTCCTGATAGACACCTGAGCTGCTTTCAGCATCCCACATTTGTCTGAACACTTAAGTCACCCTGCTGCTTCTTCCTGCAGGTTGTCCAGTGTCTTGGGTCTGTAATCCCTGAGGCCCCCAGAGTACGGAGACAAAGAGAGTGTGCATAAGAAAAGCAAGAGGAAGATGATGAAACCAGCTGACACAACACTTTAAGTAGACATCATCCAAACCAAAGCTATCATCAAGTTTGGGAAAATACCTACAAATCCGTCTACCCCAGACAGAGACAGAGAGGGGGAGGAGGAAGAGCGGGAGACAGAGCAAAGGGAGAGACCCTCATTCTCAACCCACTCCTCCTCCTCATGTCTAGGGGAAAAAATGGAGCGGCGCGCCTGACAGGCAGCCCCTACTTAACCACCTCCTGACTCAGGCAGAGATTACAGCAGCTCGTTTCCAGCTCACTCACCTTCCATGTTCCTTCAGAACGACACACACTGTAGATCAGTACCTAGAACCGAGAGAACATCCCTGGTGTACGTAGAAGAGACCCGGACAAGCACCGGGGCCTCTCACTCCAGATGAGTGAAGAAGAAGATGATCAGAGAGAAAAACCTCAAATGAATTAAGAGCATTCCAGAAGACTTTAATAGGCTCAGTGACACCCCTCAAGTTCCGTTACTGTGGGTGCGTGGTCCAGTCCAAGTTATGGAATAGAACCTGGATCAGCACACAGATCCATCATTCTGATATCGGATCGATGCACTAACTCAGTCAAGATGTGAGTAATGTCATTGTATTTCGATATTCCTGATCCCGGTTGTGTCCCGTCTCTGGTTGTAACTCTACGCTGGCTTGTCAGCACCACTTCGTTCAAAGCAAACTTATGGGCTGAAGTATTTAGGGGCAAATAGTCATCACATTACAGACCGCATGGTTGTCATTCTGTGGGATGGCCTGGGGCCTGAGCTAGCATGCTGCCACAGCGTCAAGCCCAATCTACAGCTGAGGCTCATGGGAATTTCATTAGCTTAGCAGATACTGAAGAATCTCTAGTGTGTAACATATGCATCTGGCTAAAATATGCCAGCGAACTTATATTACTTTGCCAAGAATAAAGTACTGTGTGTTATACCTCTTCCTTGTGCAAATAAAAATACTGACACATAAACGCGTTTGTGTCACCATCGCTGCACAAGCACGGCAGCGCAGGCAGGTGTGCGTATGAGACGCAGTTTTGAAGTGAGCTCGAGAGAATCCTGATTGGTATCTTGCGTGTAAATGTGGAGCGTAAAATGAAGGAGGAAGCCGTTACGCAGATGAAAGCTTGTGAACCACACGACAGAATCAGCCAATGCACACATGGCGCACCATCCGTCTGATCACACAGACACAGCTTGACTCCGTGCTGTGGACCCCCGCCTCCTCGCCGCGCAGCAGACGGTGGTTTCTGAACTCAGGCTGGAAGTTCTAAGTGTCCGAACATCAGAGGCGACTAATCACAGCTCTTTGTCTCAGGCATCTGCTGTCTTTGTTTCAGAAGTGTGTCTTTCATTTCAGGGAGCTGCTTCCTGACTGTGCGTGTGTGTGCGTGTGTGTGCATGTGTGTGTGCGCGTGTGAGTGCGTGTGGTTTCTTCTTCCCTTTCATCTACTTTTATTATTATTTAGATGCTTAGAGAGGAAAAGGAGGAAAAGAAAACACACTCAGCCACTGGAACCCAATAACCTTCCACAGGCGTGTGCGCACACACACACGTGCACACACACACACACAAATACTCCTTATACATCAAGACACATGTGCATGTCTATGCACACACACGAACACGGCGCAAACAAACAGACATTTGGACACAGTTAAGACGGCACATTACCTGGAGCCCTGACAGTAATTATGTGTCTTTACCTGAAACGAGAATAAAAGACGGGACAAAAAAGGGAAGAACATTAAAGAGGGGAGCAGTGGTGAAGTCAGCGGAGCCCACCTAGGTGGAAGGAGAGAGGGCTTGAGGCAGAGCAGACCCAGACAGACGGACGGATGAGGGTGTGTGGTACAGCACCCTGACGGTCCCTCACACAGGCCTGGGTGAACATGTTTGGCCTCAGCTGTCAGCTCCCACCACAGCAGCTCCTGGTAATACATCACCCTCATCACCTGCTGCCGCTACGCAGACATCACGCTCAGTGCCCCCTCACATCCACCCACACACACACACACACACACACACACACACACACACTCCTGCAGTTGTTCTGACTGCTCTGCTCATCCTCTGACTTCATCGTTCCTGTGTTGTGTTGTGAACTCTAGAACGACTTGAATACACGAGGTAGGTAGAAAATATAAGGATAAGTCTGGCAGCTGGGCAACAACTTTTTATAACCACATGTGATTATGTCCACCCACCCACCCATCCACCCATCCACCCACCCATCCACCCATCCATCCATCCACCCACCCACCCATCCACTTACCCATCCTCCCACCCATCCATCCATCCATCCCTCCATCCATGTTCTCCACCTACTCCTGTTCAGGGTGGTGAGGGTGGAGCCTATCCCAGCAGCCTTCCCCCTGGACAGGTCACCAGTCCATGGCAGGGCCAACACATAGAGACAGACAACCATTGGCTCTCACAGCCACGCCTACAGTCAATTTAGAGTCTGGATTAACCTGGTCCCTCTTGATGTCTTTGGACTGTGGAGGAAGCTGGAGTACCAGAGAGAACCCAGCAGGAACAGGGAGAACATGGAGACTCACCCAGAAAGACCCCGTGCTGCAGCCGGGGCTCCACCCACAACCTTCTTGCTGGGGGCCACAGTGAGGACCACTGCTCCACCGGGCCTCCTCATTAAAGGTCTTTTCTCCAATATTTGTGCACTAGTTTTGCCAAACCATGCATGTTTATATGTGAAATGTAACACAGTGACATGACCTTTTTTACTTTTATCTTTACTTACATTTTTCCATCGCCATCTACTTTCCTTCAGAATAATGTGTCAGCATTTTAACCAGAAGTAGACAGAGGCGTTCATGTTCATCATTGAAGTGTGTTAAAAATGGCTGAAAGCTCTCCACCTGCCTGGGGGAGCAGCTGGAGTTGCTCCTTGTGAACCATGAGAGCAAACACCTAATGAGTTCAGATCAGAGCACACAGAGCTGCTAGCGAACCGCTGTTAAGGATCCAATAACAATGATAGCTGAGCACCAGTGTTATCGCCTGTCAGCCTGTGTGGAGGGTGAAGTGGATTGCAGCTTATTTTAGCGTATGATTGTGGTTTGATAAGATAGCAGATTAGCGCTGGCGGAGGGTTCTGCCTCAAACATCTGATAATAGTCTTTGTTGGAGCACACAAAGGCCCAGGTGCACCGAGTACCAATGTCAGAGATGTGTCATCAGTGAGTGTGCGTGTTAGCGCACGGACGCAGGCGTGAGCAATGGTGGTGGGTTATTAAGAAGCTGCTGGATGACGGGTGCATACGTTCAGAAATACCTGGCCGGGGCCGGGGACCACAACCCTGCTATGGCCAGGCAAGACCTGGGGAACCCCATGCAGAGCTGGTGATGGAGTTGAGGACCGAGAAGTTCAGGTTCCGTACGGACGCGTGAGCCCTCCTGATATGACCTCAGACAGGCAGGTGGAGACAGGATTTACCCGACTTTGTCTAGTAATCAGTTGTACAGACGCATCACGAGCATTCACTCATCTGTCATTCTCTTTTCCTCCTTTCTCTCGCCTCCTGTCGAGACCTGCTCTACGAGGAGGGAGGTTCTCCACCTGCTCTACTGGGAGGGAGGTTCTACACCTGCTCTACTAGGAGGGAGGTTGTACACCTGCTCTACGAGGAGGGAGGTTCTCCACCTGCTCTACTGGGAGGGAGGTTCTACACCTGCTCTACAAGGAGGGAGGTTCTCCACCTGCTCTACTGGGAGGGAGGTTCTACACCTGCTCTACTGGGAGGGAGGTTCTACAACTGCTCTACTAGAAGGGAAGTTCTACCCCTGCTCTACTAAGAGGGAGGTTCTAGACCTGCTCTTCTAGGAGGGAGGTTCTACACCTGCTCTACTGGGAGGGAGGTTCTAAACCTGCTCTACTTGGAAGGATGTTCTCCACCTGCTCTACCAGGAGGGAGGTTCTACACCTGCTCTACTGGGAGGGAGGTTCTAGTCCTGCTCTACTAGGAGGGAGGTTCTGCACCTGCTCTACTAGGAGGGTGGTTCTCCACCTGCTCTACGAGGAGGGAGGTTCTACACCTGCTCTACTGGGAAGGAGGTTCTACACCTGCTCGACTGGGAAGGAGGTTCTACACCTGCTTTACTAGGAGGGAGATTCTACACCTGCTCTTCTGGGAGGGAGGTTCTACACCTGCTCTACCAGGTGGGAGGTTCTACACCTGCTCTACTAGAAGGGAGGTTCTCGTCTTGCTCTACTAGGAGGGAGGTTGTAGTCCTGCTCTTCTAGGAGGGAGGTTCTACACCTGCTCTACTAGGAGGGAGGTTCTAGTCTTGCTCTACTAGGAGGGAGGTTCTACACCTGCTCTACTAGGAGGGAGGTTCGAGTCATGCTCTACTTGGAGGGAGGTTCTAGTCTTGCTCTACTCAGAGGGAGGTTCTAGACCCACTCTACTAGGAGGGACGTTCTAGTCTTGCTCTACCAGGAGGAAGGTTCTCGTCTTGCTCTTCTTGGAGGGAGGTTCTAGTCTTGCTCTACAAGGAGGGAGGTTCCTCACCTGGCCTTCTAGGATTGGGGCAGCAGGGACGGTGCAGGTAAACTGACTGGCTTGACTCTTAATGTGTCGTCCAGTGCTAAAATGAGGAATGAATGACCAGGAGAATGAAAAACTTTTACAGGTTCCTAAAAATTGGTGTGTTGGTGGGAGACGGAGCAGCAGCTAAACTGTAATTTCAGCCCCTAAAACAGTGTTTAGGCCAGAGTCTGACGTTAGACTGCAGACTCACTGTTTGCCTCGGCAGTCTTTTACACTTCATTAAGGGCAATTTTGCCTCTAATCTGGACGTCCCTGCTGTGGGTTCAGTTGTTTATGGCACTTAAATACTTAAATACACCACATTCACACTGCGTCTGTGTGTTTTATGTGTAGAAATGACGCATCATCACGCCTGTGGTTCTGTCATTATGATACTGTAAATATGCCCTTGTATAGCAAATGATGCCACCAAGCAAAAACACTCAGAGTGAGAGCTACACACAGACACACACACACATACACACACAGGTCTGGGAGGAGGTGGAGCAGATCCAGGCTCCATGGGGACGGACGTCTGGTTGTTGAACTCAGACAAAAAAGATGTTGAAAAAAGATGCTCCATTTTGTATGGCATTACTAAATAGATCAATAACTTTAATTATCGGCCTCTCTGTGTAAGGCATTCATCCGTTGTCATGTGATATTTCACATCGTCACCTTCTTGAAATAATTGTCGGAATCATTTTTTGATCATTTTTGTCCCTAAAAGAACGATGTTTTGTATGATGTTTTGTCTCCAGCCTTTTTTTCTGAAAAACTTGAAAAAAGGCCATCATTTTAAGAAGGGATGATATGGATTCTTTCCGCCCGCGGGAGGTGGGTGAAGGCTGGTGGAAGAAACTGTGACTGGATGTATTGCAAATATTTGTACACATTTGAAGTGTAATGGGGGAATTATCCATACGCGGAGGAGTCATGGTAAAAGAAAAGGAGTACACACACAACAAGAATGGCCGATTCCACAACAGACGCATCTCCGTGTGTTTTGACGTCCAACTTGGTCGTTGGTCAGCAGGGTTTGTATTTTGACCACTGCTAATAAAAATAACCTGTGTGGTAAACAAGTTTACTGCATGTTTTTACACCATAATACCCTCAAACTGTGCAGTTATGATTTTTGAAGTATGAATGCACTCGTTTGAAAAACAAAGCTGCTGATATGCTATGAACGAAGTACCTTCCTTTGTTTGCGGTGTGATGGAGCTTATAAAACGCATACATGCTTCAAAATTCACGTGATATTGACTGACACGTTTGATTTGTAGAATAAAAGCATCCAAATATCTTGGGAACCACATTATTTTGTTTCAGACGCTCGCAGCCTCTGAGCCGAGGCTCAGGCTACGTTACTTGCAGGACCTTGGCACTCAGTCACACAGACGCTGAACACCTGAACGCATCATCGCTGCTGCTGGCTTCTCTCCACCCCCCATACTAGCATGTTGATGGACGCAAATATGTTTCCCTCCAGCGTGTGCTGATGTTGCAGTGGTCACTGGAACACACAAACAGAGATCATTCATCCTCTGAATTTGCTGCTTCCTTTCATGCTGATTTTAAGTTTTATAATTAACAGTTTTTGCAAAGTTCAAGTTGAAGTGATCAGTACGAAACATGTTCAAAGAAATATATAATCAATAAATAACATCAAGTCTGCTGGGATGCTGTGTAATCTGAAATGAATCTGCTGTCTGATAAAAGCTTGGTCGTTCCTCCTTCTTCTGGTTCTTATCACGGCGAGCGTTCTCTCTGGCTCCTCGGGTCTGTGTCACGGCTGGCTGACTGTGGTCTGGAACGACATGCGTGTGCATTGCATAACGTCACTGTGTTATTCAGCAGTCTCCAGTATGCTTGACATCCAAACTGTATCCATGGAAACACACTCAGCCAAGAGTGTCATAATCCACCAGTTGTCATCAAAACATCGGGGGATTTTTTTATAGGAGTGCCCGTAGTCTTTCTCTTCATTCACCCCCCCACCGTCAACATCATCTCTCTGTTTCGTGTCTCATCATCGTTATCCTGACAGTCACCTTTTCCCTCCGTGTCTCACTCATGCTCCTCTTTAACCTTCTGAAATGTGAACTAACCCTCGATGATTTACAGTTAGAGAAAATAAGCTCTCTCTCTCTCTCTCTCTCTCTCTCTCCCTCTCTCTCTCTTGCTGTCATTCCCATCTGTTTGTGTTTTGCAGAAGTATTGCACTGTGATGAAAAACAGGAATGGCATGTGTTGCAATTGGACTGTCAGTCCCACGCAGCGGCTGAAACGATGGGCAAACAACCAGCAGATAGTTTCAAGTGGTTTGGTTTCTCCAGGTCTGGTGGTTTGAGTGGGTGACAGGATTTACTGGATCAGCAGGGTTGTGTGACGCAGCTCGTCTGCAGACGAACGTGGAGGTGCAGATTCACTGAGCGTGTGCATTCGTTTATGAGGCCTATGTCTGTCATTCTGTTGTTCAGAACAAGAGAGTCCTGCTCAGGGACATTTGGACAGGTCCTTAGGACTGAGGGTCTCTGGTGTGAAAGCAACAGTGTTCCACCTTTTGCCCTTTTGAGGTGGTGAAAAGACAATTTATCGGTTTATTCACGACATATTTACTTGTTCATTGATCTGGGTTTAATCTGCCTGACACCCTCATCTTCCCCTCAAACCAAGAAATCTACCGGGTGTCGTAAACGTGCAGGTTTAGTTCGATCCCTGTCTTGGTTTGGCGTGTGCAGGTCCTGGTCTGAGGGCTCAGGTTCCAGGTTCCAGCACTGTTGCCTTCTTCAGATCACTCTCTTTGGTGTTCTCCATAAGATGACAGACTCAAAAGCACTAAGATGACAGGAAAGATTCTGGACTGCTTTGATGTCTGGATGTGATGATCAAAGCAGTCGTAGCTTTAAGGATGACAGACTTCGTGCACTATGCTGGCTGAGATCAAAGTCAGGGACAACCTCACACAACAGGCATGGCACTTTTGTACTGTCTGTTCAACCTCTCGATCAAGGAGCAGGGCATAAAGTAGTGATGACACCAAATTAGGATTGAATGGCTTTGATGTTTTGTGTCATCACTCAAGCCATGCCCCTCCCCTTAAACACTTGTTTCATAAAACACCTTTTCGCAAACTCGTCAGCCGTCATGACATAAAGAATGAATCTCCCTGTCTACTATCGTCAGACAGGAAGAGGCGGAGCGGTCAGGCAGCCCCTGATGGTACTCTGACCTGACAGGAGGAGGGTCAGCAGAGGTTTCAGCAAACGATGCCATTCAGTCTGTAATGAAGGTACACAAAACCCAAATAATTTGGTTTTTAGTCTATTAGAGGAAATTTGATTGACAGATCTGTTCCTTTTAATGCGCATTTGCCGCATTTCTTAAAGCATCAGCAGCTCTCTGAGCTTCCATGATGAGGAAAACAGAATCGGTTGTCTTCGTATCTGTGGTTCAGCTTCTGATCACCTGTGAACAAGATTGTGAGCCAAAAGAATTCGCCACAGTTCCCTCCTCAGCTCCTTGTGCATGTGTGTGTGTGTGTGTGTGTGTGTGTGTGTGTGTGTGCATTAGTTAAGAGTGACTTTACAGTTTCTGTTGAATTTCCTTCTGCTAATTATCACTATCAGCATCGTGCCTGCAATGGGTAAATATGTAATCAGAACGACAGTCACTGAGCAAACAGATGAAGAAAAGAGGGAGAGTAAACAGCGAAGAAATGGAAGAAGAGATGGTGGGACTGAAAAGAACAGTAGAAATGATTCAAATGCATCAAAAGGCTGCAGGAGAAATGTTTGGCTCCATGGAGATGCCGGTGGAACCTCCTGTTCCTCCCATCTCCCTCTCACCAGTGCTCCATGACGCAGATACCCAAACAACACTCTGGTATCCAGGTAACACACACACACACACACACACACACACACACACACACACACACACACACACAGCAGTGCCACAGGTAGTCAAATGCCAAATTGTGTGGCAACAACATGCCAGGACTGTGGAGCGGAAACCAGTTTTATCAGAGTTGGGAGGACATGTCAGAGCTGATCTGCTGGATTGGGGCTCAAAGGATCAGAATCAGCGACACTGAACCATCTCATCACTTGAATCTTGTGTTTCCTTCACTTCACCCTGCTTGCTCTTCCACTCTGCTCACATTTAGATGGGCTTCACTGTAAAATTTAAGAGCTTTTTAATTTTGAGACCAACTCAAATTTCCATTTTGAGTTTTAAATACTAAGAATTTCAAATAAAAAAATGTTGCTAAAGCAAATGTTGGCTTTTAAACCTGTTGGGCTAAAACTCTAAAATCAAGTGGTGTACGTTGCCTGGATGTGGGAATGTCAGTGACTTGCACAGTTAATTAATGAGTTCAGTCACTAATGCAAAATGCAGATTTTCAGTGCACTCTGATATCAGCAGCAGCAGAAAACAACCAGGTGAAACGTTGCCCGTGGCAGGAGGGCGGAAGAACTGGCGCTTCGTCAGTCCCAACCGACCTGACGGACCTCACCTGAACTGGTTGTAAATCATTTCTGCAGGTAATGTCTGTACTTGTCCACAGATATTTTGTGAAGGAAGGATTAACCTCCACTCTGTTACAACTGGGAGTGGACAGGGTTGCTGTGAGAGGTGCGTGCTGTCTCCCTGTATGGAAGTCCATCTTATACCTCAGACCTTCAGTTTTGGGCGGGTAATTACGCACTGTCTCACTTGTCATTCCTGTATTTCATTATTCAGGTTGTCAGGCCTGGTATCAGCGAGTAGTTTTCATGACTCAGAATCAGCAACAGCTTGATTGGAGCATTTTAAAGAAAAAGTGTATAAATGAAAGGTCCCATACAATCCCACCTCCTCTGTCACAGTATATTAGCATTCAACTAGCTTTTATTGTGAAAAGGCCACAGGAAACATGCATTTCTCATCAAAAATCGGTTTACTGTAAATAGCTGCTCAGAAGAATCGTGGAACCTGGATGAAATCAGCCAGAGCTAAAACAAAATTTGGCACTTTGGGGTTTTATTTTTGCATTTCATCCAGTTTTCACCAAACCTTTTGTGCCAAATTTGGTGAGTTTTTGAGAAGTTTAAGAGGTCTGAAGTGATGGAACAAGAAAGAAAGGAAGAAAGAAATGGAACAGATACAACCCCTTTGGGGCTCAGGCCCTAATTTAATACATGAATAATACAAAGATTCATATACATGACCGTAATTGTATCATCGTGTATTTTGGGAGGTTTGGGGTCTGAATCTGAGTGAGTTGGGTAGTGCTGATGCTAGGAGCACTGACCGGGATCATCCGATTTACCGTACTCCTCAAATTCAGTGGATTGCCGAGGCTTTTTGAGGAATTCCAGAGCAGTACAGACATGTGAGTGTATGCTGGTCCGTGCCTAAAGGCTACGTGACAAAGTGCTACGAGGCTTTTCTGAAGGCAACAGAGAACATGGTCAACAAGGGATGGTCAGCTCATAAAAATAAAGGAGTTAATGTTCAACAGAAAATGACTCCAAAGAAAAGAGATCTTTATCTCAAACTTTGATTTCAGAGGGGAATTTATCAGAGTTGTGATAACTGGGTGAGAAATGGCCTGAGTGGACTGAGGTAAGTGGAGGAACGTGTCATTGCAGCATCACGAGAACGTTTCAACATTACGACTGACTCTCTGGTCCAATATTTGTGCCATTTTAACTGTAAATATCTCCTCAAACCTTTTCTCTCTCCTCATAATGATGTTCTTTGTGATCATCTCTGACCCGCAGATGACCCCCGATTCCTTACTACAGAAACAGAACTAGTCAAAGGTACCAGTGACCTCCTACTGGTACCAGATGAGGGACTGGTCTCTGTGCTGGTCTGATTAGATCTTAGTGCAGCTTTGGTACCATTGACCACCATATCCTTCTGCAGAGACTGGAACCTGTCACTGGTATTAAAGGAACCACACTAAACTGGTTCAGGTCATATTAACTAGGTCATCTCAGTAGGTACCAGTTAATGATGGTTCCTCTGAGACCACCACAGTCAGTTCTGGTGTTCCTCAAGGCTCTGTGCTTGGACCAGTCCTCTTCACCCTGTACCTGCTTCCTCTAGGTCACATGATCAGGAAACACTCCATTAATGTTCACTGCTATGCAGACGACACTCAGCTGAACTCATCAATGATCCACATGGAACAAACCAGCTGACTAAACTGGAGGCCTGTCTGAAGGACAGGAAACATGGAGGACACTGATTTTCTACAACTAAACCCTGACTTGGGAGGCAAGACTGCAGCACGGGGTCTTTCTGGGTGAGTCTCCATGTTCTCCCTGTTCCTGTGTGGGTTCTCCTGGTACTCCAGCTTCCTCCACAGTCCAAAGACATCAAGAGGGACCAGGTTAATCCAGACTCTAAATTGACCGTAGGCGTGGCTGGGAGAGCCAATGGTTGTCTGTCTCTATGTGTTGGCCCTGCCATGGACTGGTGACCTGTCCAGGGGGAAGGCTGCTGGGATAGGCTCCACCCCCACCACCCTCAACAGGAGAAGAGGGAGAACATGGATGGATGGAGACATTGCCTGAACTGGTATTATTGTGCTGGATCAGAACCTCTTAAAAAAAACATCCTGAGAACACCTTATCTAATGAGATAGATTAGCTTAGGGTTAGGCTGGCCCTTGGACCTGCTGCTATAGGCTCAGACTGCTGGGGGATCTCCCATGATGCACTGGGCTTCTCTCTCCTCCTCCTGTTCTTCTTTACTCGTCGTTAACAACTCATCTTCTTCCCCGGAGCCTTTCAGCAGGACATGACTCTGGACGTGACAGATGAATTCTCATAAAGTCTCCTAGAGTCCATGTGAAATATTTGAAGAAGGGAGGTTTCTGCTTCTGGAAATCATCCTGATTGTATTCTTGTTGAGTATCCATCCATCCATTTTCTATCGCTTATCCTGTTAAGGGTGGCGTGGGTGGAGCCTATCCCAGCAGCCTTCAGGAGAGAGCAACCTACTGTCTGGCACAGTCACTGACGTTAACGCTGTTTTCATAAATGGATGAGAATGTCAAATCCAAAAATGAAACCATCATGTCAGTGCTGAGCGTTGATGAAGTGTTGATGGAGCAGAAGGAAGAGCAAATTACCACCCTGTTTCACAACACACACACTCACACACACACACACACACACACACACACACATACACTCACACACACACTCACACACACACACACTCACACACACACACACATCTGAACGTAAACAGGGATGATCCGTCTGCTTCCATTGGTTTAAAAGTACAGATGTATCAGTGAGGAGCTGAAGCTCAGAAACAAGACTCAGCAAAGCTCCTCAGCTGGATGCGAGCCTGCTGTGTTCTGGAGAGTTCTGGAGGCAACAGACGGAGAAGAACAACTCTTCAGTTACATCAGCCCTCTTCATGCCTCGTTATTTCCTTGAACGTAAATGAGCTAAACTTCTTATCTCCCGACTGCTGGAGCTGAACTCTGACTGACTAAGTCAATATTGACAGAGTCACAGACTGTGTGTGTGTGTGTGTGTGTGTGTGTGTGTGTGTGTGTGTGTGTTTTGTGAACGTACAGTAATTCTGTTGTCAACAGAGGCTGAGCTGAGTTTCTTAACACTGAAGCAGACGACACCATCAGCATTACTCTAACCTAACAGGAGGAAAGGCAGGTGTCCACATACGCACACACACACACACACACATGCGTGCACGCACACGCACACACACAGGCTTTCGCAGCTATCCGTGTTAGCACATTGGACATTCCTTTGGATTCCATTCCTTCGGACAGCCTGACTGTAACCTCACCTGAACATTACATTCATCTGCATCAGGACGGTCTCTGGTCCCCATGAGGACTAGCAGTCCTGCTCAGGTTGGTATTTATGCCAGAAGAGGATTCCAATAGGTGACAACACCCACCCACACACACACGCAAGGAGGTGATGTTCTACTCCACCTGCACCATGTCTGGTTACTGTGGAGATTTGACACCCTCAGCAGAGCCTTGCAGGGGCAGGCCGCATCCCTGCATCCCCATCATGTTGAGTACACACATACCAGGAATGTTGTTCAATGCAAATGAGAGTGAGATGGAGGATTTTCATATTCAGTGATGGACAGTTTCACTTTTATTTCACGATTCTCACTCAGGACACTAATCAAAAAAGGTTCCGTTCAGTTTGTGCTTTAGTTGGTTCAAGTCTTCATCAGACCCTTGTTTGCCTCTGCCACTTATGTGCCAACTCACCCTGTTTCCTGCCCGCCTGGGTCCTTGCGTGCATCTCCACCTCCTCTATTACCACAAACCAACAGGATCTAAAACACCAGGGGCTTCTCCCTGTGCCTGCTTGGGTTCTCTCCAGTACTCCGGCCTCCTCTGAAGTACAGATATTCAGTATTTCATCCACTTCAAAGTCTCTGTGGCAATAAGAAACGCATTAACCATCACCCTTCTGAATGAAGACGACACATGATGGTGGGGCTGAGTGGCAGGTTAGGGGTTACAATTAGGGTTTGGTGTGAGTGACATTGTTCTTGTAAAAGAATTGAGTTTGTAGTGATTTTTTCATTTTTAAAGAAAGAAAAGACGCTGGCACAGACAAACTCCAGTATATTTCCTTTCCTTTTTCTTTCATACTCAGGGGTTTATCATTTTCCCCAGGTGGACTATTTTTGACCTGAAGTAGGTTACTTTTCAACAGATACTCCAGAATGTTCATCAGTGCTTTCCTTAGGTTTCCAAGAATGTCGGTTTCCCCAGGTAAGATTTATTTCCCTTGTTTAGGTCTTTTCATTTCTTTTTCTAGGTACTCAGGTATGTTTTTCTCTTTGCTTTAAGGTTCCCAGGACCTGCTATAATCAGGTAAGAATTAATTTGTCCTTTCTTCCAAGATGTACTCCAGAATGATTTTCGTTTAGGTTCCCAGGATTTGTCAGTTTCCCCAGATACGATTTATTTCCTCCTTTTAAGGTTAGATTTCCGGGTAGTCCAGGATATTTTCTTCCCTGTTAGGGTCCACAGATCTGCAGTTGTGACAGGTAAGGGTTTTTATTCCTTTTTCCCTTTTTCCTTTTATATAGCGTTTTAGTTTTTCTTTGTCTGGTACTTAAGGACATTTCTCCTCTTTTATCCTTTTAGGTTCCCAGGATCTTTCAGTTTCCCCAGGTGAGAGTTATGCAATTGTATGGGAAGTAAATTGATTGGTTAAGTTTACTTCTCAGGAAAACAGGGAGGGGGGTTTGGGAAGGATTAGGTTTAGGAAAGAGGGGGGTAGGGTTAGGGTTAATAGAACAAGGGGTAAGGTTTGGTTTAGAGGAAAGCGGATAGGGTTAATATTTACACCCACAAGAATCCCCCATTTTTTCCAGTCAATGTCTGTGTTGTTCATTTAATCCAACTTGAGTTTGAGTTGTTCGTGTTCTTCAAAGTTACTCCATTTCATCTAAACCATGAGGGACCTTGGTTTTCAGTTTTGGTAAATGGACTCACTTTATATCGAGCTTTTCTACCTTAGCGGCACTCAAAGCTCTTTACAGCGTCATCTCATTCACACACTCACACACTGATGGTGGAGGCTGCCATGCAAGGCACCAACCTACTCATCAGGAGCAATTATGGGTTCAGTATCTTGCTCAAGGACACTTTGATATGGTCACCAGGGGTGACGATTGAACCAGCAACCCTTTGGTTGCTAGACAGCCACTTTACCTCTGAGCCACGCTGCCCATCCATAAACTTTCCTTTCTTAATCTTTGTTTTGTAGTCCATCCACAGCTCAACTCAAGACCAGAGAAGACCATATTTGAGCTGCCATGAGCCTTAAAGTGAGTATTGAGTGTGGTTCCCCTGTCAGACTTATCCACATGGTACGTATGTTGGTACATTCTCATCCCTAATGTATATTTTGTTCGTCCAATGTACAGTCTATTGCCTAGCATGAAGTGTGTGTCATCCACCAGGTTTTTAGACTCCAGACTGAACACCAGCAAGACAGGGACTGTCAAACCCCTTTATATGCAACAATTTGTCTATTTCAAAAATGGAATATCTCAGCTTGCACTTGGTTCTTTTTGAGTGATGTGTGCACCAGTAGGTCTTTAAGACTCTTATTTCTTCTGTATGCTGAGATAATCTGTAAGTCTGACAGGGGAGCCACATCATCTTGACTCTTCATAAAGTGTTTTTCTACTCACAGTTCACAGGTGGAGGAGGAGGAATAGGTGGTGATCAACGGGACAAGGGGACTCGTGGTCTTAGCTGAGTTCCCTCTCATCTCAACAGACCATTGTGAGAAGGCCCGTTCAACCTCCAAGTTGTTGGAGTGGAGGGATGTGTCGGAGTACCCCCTCGGTCTGAGAGCCCTAAAAAGAGTTGTGGTTGCCTCCTTCACATCCTCCGCCCTTGTACAAATCCTCCAAAATCTGGTGAGCTGTGACTTGATGATCCCTCGGTAAGAATGTTTAGGTTGGTAACTGGTTCTGTGTAACAATGCATGTGTATCTGTTGGCTTAAAGTAAACTTTAGTAGCCAGATTTGTTTCTCCACAGCAACTAACCCTAAACCAACAAGGAAAGAAGACCTCTATGCCCAAAACTCAATTTTATGAGATTGTAAGTTTTGTCTTATCATGATCGCGTCCTGATGTTCATTCACAGTTTTAAGGAAATGATGAAAATCTTCCTCCAAATGGCACCAGACTCAAAAGATATCATCAAGTAAAGAGCTGGGGTTTTACAGCAATTGTGGAAGACTGTCGCCATTCAGCGATACAGATATTCGCATCTGCTGAGGCAAACTTCTTCCCCATAGCAGTCCCATGTACTTGTAAAAAGTGTGTGAATTGAATTCAGAGTCAGAGTTTCTGATGAATCCCACCTCCAGGATGTTCTGTGAAGACTCTTTTTACTGCCGCCAGACCACGTTTGTTGTTTATGGCAATGTAAATCGAGAAGAGCTAAGCTCCAGCAGGCACCTTAAATTGTTTAATCCAGACAAAATCATACGGATCATCAATGTAGTTCTCATGTTTCTTAGATAAGGCAAGGCAGTTTTCTCTGTAGCCTGTTTCCACCACCAGTTTATCTCAAAGGGCTTCACATGGCATCATAACAACATCCTCTGCCCTCAGAGCCTCACATCCACTGAGGAGAAACTCCATAGAAAACCTTTAACAGGGAAAAATGGGAGAAAACTCAGGGTGAGGAGGGGAGGAGGATCCCTCACCCAGGACGGACAGACGTGCAGTAGATGTTGGTACAGACAAGAAAACAGTTTACAATGCAGAATGTGAGAAACACGGAAATGTTAATAACAGTTGAAGAAGGAAGCTTCTGGTAGGGGAGGCAGGGAGAGCAAGCCAGCTTGATGGGGGACTGGATGGTAGACTGGTTCATGGGAGGGGAGGCAGGGAGAGCAAGCCAGCTTGATGGGGGACTGGATGGTAGACTGGTTCATAGGAGGGGAGGCAGGGAGAGCAAGCCAGCTTGATGGGGGACTGGATGGTAGACTGGTTCATGGAAGGGGAGGCAGGGAGAGCAAGCCAGCTTGATGGGGGACTGGATGGTAGACTGGTTCATGGGAGGGGAGGCAGGGAGAGCAAGCCAGCTTGATGGGGGACTGGATGGTAGACTGGTTCATGGGAGGGGAGGCAGGGAGAGCAAGCCAGCTTGATGGGGGACTGGATGGTAGACTGGTTCATGGAAGGGGAGGCAGGGAGAGCAAGCCAGCTTGATGGGGGACTGGATGGTAGACTGGTTCATGGAAGGGGAGGCAGGGAGAGCAAGCCAGCTTGATGGGGGACTGGATGGTAGACTGGTTCATGGGAGGGGAGCGCAGGCCGGTTTAACAGCAGGGGAAAAGGGGAAGTAGGGAGGGGAAGTAGGGAGGCGATGCAGGCGGCGGTTGGTGCAGAGAGATGGAGCTCTGCTGGATCTGTGATAAAGGATTCAAAAAGTCATCCAAGTATTCTGCCACTTGATAGGACTCACTGTCACAGTCGGACACTATTGGTCTTCCTGCAGGAATCCTATGGGGCACCGTCCAAGTTTCTGGATCCTTGTGGATTTTTGGCAGGAAATAGAATTTCCTTGGTCGAGGAGTATCTGGGCCTGAGAGTTGTACTTTTTGTTTGTAGGAGATGCACATCTCTGTACATCTCCTCCAAGTTGTTCTGCAGTATTGTCTGGGTCTCCTGCTGCAGAGGTTTAGCTAATACTTTGTAATGTGTAGCAATAATTAGACATCGGTATGCCTCTGTGAGATATTGATTTTTATCCATGATCACTATTTTGATTCCCTTATCTGCTGGTTTTTTAAATGATTTTGTTTCAGATCTTTAAGTGCCTGGCTCTCTACCACTGACAAATTGTCCTCATTATTGGTCCTCTGTGGAAGACTGCGGAGTGCCTCAATGTCCCTGGCCATGAACCTTCGGACGGTTCTGAGATGTTCTCTATTGCAGGCTCCCATCTCGCTTGCCCCACGAACGGCTCTCCATCAGACTTGAGGTTGAAATCAAAGTGGTCCAGCAGGAGCAAGCTCAGGTGGTATTGGAAGAGGTCTCTTCTGAGCTCCTCCCTGTCTAAGACAGTTGGAGTTGGAACAAAGGAGAGACCTCTCTCCAAAAGAGTAATCTCTGCTGGACGAACATTATACAGCATGGACAAATTCAAGATGTTGGAGAGTGTGGGGTGGGTCTTCCCAGTCCCCCTGAGATCAGTTTTAACTGCTGCATCCAATTCAACATTTGTCAAGCTCCATCATGCGTCCACTGTTCTGGATCCCTAGTTTTCACCAAGAAAGTGTTGGTCTCAACACCCCTCAGAGTACGTTAAGTATTTTTTACAAACATATTCAGGTGTTTTATTAACATCTGTGTCCTACTAGGCAACTCCAGGGAGTGCTGGATCATACACAAATATTTCTGCTTGTGGAAACACTTTCTTGGTTCGTATGAACAGCATTTGGAATTTTTTTCATGGTTTCCATTTGGTTTTCCCTTATTGCAGTTATTTAAGCCCACCGACAGGATTACATTCTGGACAGATAGATCAGGTGCTGCCCGTTTCAGGACTGCCGTGTTATGGTGAATTTGAGCCCCGGGAAAGCTGTCAATCTGAAGTGGAAGCAAACTGTGCTCCGGAATTTGAGACAGGTTTGAATCACCCATTAAAACCAGTTTTTAAGGGTTCAGGTTCCACTCTATCATTTTTCTAAAAACTTGTGGATGCTTACCGTAGTTGGTTTTTGCCACTGATGACGCGGAGGGAGAGGCTGAGAATGAGGAGGAGAATCTGTGAAAGATGCATTTACTCTAATTGAACCATCATTGCCAGGGAAGAGGTGAGGGGTTAGAGGTTGTGGTGAGGGGTTAGGATGAGGGGTTAGAGCAGGGGTAACCAAATACAAATCTTAAAGGGCCACAAAGAAGTTTTTTCAATGAGTCAAAGGTCCATTTATTGAGGTCAGTCAGGCCACGTGATAAAACTGTAATATTCTGTCCTTTTTATTCAAAACATCAACAAAAAGACAAACTGAATTAAAACATCATTTCCATTTTGACATAAATTGAATAACATTTAGATTTCTTTCTTCTTGAAGAAAATATGTTTCAGTGAATTTTGTCATGTGCAGTTGACACAAGGCTCCTTTTGAGCTCTCCGGGCTGTCTAGTTAAACGATGCTCACAGCTCAAAAACAAAGAACTGAAATCAGTCAAGCCCGCTCTCAATGAATGAAACAGTCCAGTTGGAAGTCTTCATTGGTTCCATAGTCTAACGAATAGGCAACAAAGTAACGTGAGAATGACTGTCGAAAACCAGAATCACGAACCCACTGAGGACTGGATCCAGAATCCTGTTCTACATCAAAGTGGATAGATGTGTCTCAGTGGTGTGTCCAGCCTCTTTATAACATCCGCGCCTGCTCCTGAGGAGACTGCCGATGGTCTCCTGGGGGTTCTCCTTCCAGACCTGGATCAGGGCATCAGTCAGTTGTGGATGCATTGTTACACTAAATTGCATTATTATCACTTTACAGGATTTCACTTTAATGTTCACAGTATGACACTGTAATTTAGAAGTTTACTATAAAAACAGTGCCATCACAGTAAACTGCTGTATTATTTGTTCTTTTAATTATTACTGGGATTTCACAGCATGTCATCGTGTTATTTCACCGCAAAATACTGTATTAAGACTCTCCACGCAAAAACACAGCAAATTACATGAACCGCACTGAATTGTGGGACCTGCCGCGGATCTTTTCAAATAGTAACAGTTTGTGCATGGACTTGATGGCACCCGCCCGGAGAACAAGAGAAGGTAATTTAGCCTCGTTTTCTACCTTTGCGTTCACTACATTGAACTTTTAAACGAGTGTGATGTTCGTCGTATTAATGACTCTTTATTCTCTGAGGCTTTTATTTCTACACAGTCAAACCGAGGGTCACCCACCTCACCGAAGGCTGCGAGGAGCAACCACATGGAGGGTTAACACGGTTAGTTGGTTTTATCAACCGTTTGTGTGAGCTAAAGGGACGGTTTGTGTCACGGCAGAGTAAATCTTTGCTCCACATTTTGATGTGAGGCTGTGGCTGGGGTTACGTTAGCAAGTTAGATAGTTGGTTTGATACGGTGGGAAACACCTGCGCAGCTGACGTTTCTCTTTCACCTTGCATGGGAAATTCTCAGGCTAATAGAACGTTAGTGCTTTATTTTTATTTTTTTTTCCAAGCATTTTTTGATCCATCAACGGCTTGTCACCAGGATGTTTGTCTTTTAGGCCCAAACAACTTTTTTTTTTTTTCCAGCCATCAAATGATGGAATAAAAAGTTGATATTGTAGCGATCGTTGACCTGCTGCTTATGCTCTAGTTTACAGTTTGATTTTCATTGGTTGCCCTGGTGTTTTGTTACTCAGCTGAAGAGATTGGGCCCATTTTCCTCTTCACATAACGAGTTGTAATGATTTTTGCCTGTATTTTCCTCTTCTAGTTTATTGATTTTGTTGTTTTGGTGAATAATGTTCCACTGTAAATTTAGTGGGTGCATTTATGTGTCTGATAACGTCGGTCACTTTATTTAGCACATAAAGCTGCACAGTAACACTCCCAATTGTCGCTATCAGTGTGGTGTGCCTGACTGCACACGGAGGTACCTCAAAGCCACTGTTCTACAAACGCACATATATAGAGAGCACAAATCAGCAGGATTGCATTGCAGGCAAGTGGACACAGCCTTGAAGTGCGTGGCTCAGTCTTGTGCATTCAAGTGTGATACTGTGACCTCTCTTATAAAGCGTTTGAAGACACACACAAAAGATGGATTGGAAAGCAAATGTCCATTCAGAGGCTGTGACTCCAGCTTCGCAGTTCCATCCAGTTTTGACTCGTACATTTCCAGGAAGCAAAGAGGTAGGCGTGTAGATGACCTAATTGACTTGGTTCTACAGAGCCTTTGAGTGAGCCTGAATCGGGGCCCTCATGTTCAGATGTTTCTGATGAACAACATGAACCAGAAGTTCCATTTGCTGTGGATGAAGCCCTATTCCTACACAACCTAACACTTCTCTACTTAGGCTAAGTTATTGTTACAGGTAAGTACTATTCAAACCATCATTGAGGACTTTCAAAATGCCCATGAAATTGGCCTGTCACACATGTTTAACATTCTTAGTGAAAAACTGAAGGTTCTTGGAATTCCTGAGACCACAATAAGCAACATAATTGACGGAATGAACAGAGAGGGTCTCCTGAAGATCCATAACAAAGGAGTTCTGAGCACAGATTTGAAGAGGAAGAATGCTTTTAAAAAGAGTTCCCACTATGTTGAGCTATTACTTTTCAGCTTTCTAACTTTTATAGTTTTTACACTGTAAAACTTTTTTTAACCAATTTTTACAATGGAAGTCTCTGGGAGAACTCTTCAAACCTGCTTCTACTACTTCTGCTACTACTTCTACTGCTTTTATTACTACTATTGCTACTATTACTATTACTACTCCTACTATTATATTACTACTGTTACTATTACTACTACTACTCCTACTATTATATTACTACTGTTACTATTACTACTACTACTTTTACTATTATTACTATTACTTTTACTACTATTACTATTAAATTTACTACTACTATTGCTTTTACGACTACTACTACCATTGCTATTACAACTATGATGATTACTTCTATTACTGCTATTACTCTTAGGCATTTTATGTGAGATTTATGCATTTTCAGCAGCGTTTTTATTTTCAGCAATGAACATTCCCACTGCATTTTCACTAGGAAATGCAATTTTTCTAGTTTAACATAAAAGATCACCTGATATTAATACTTTATTTTTGATTTACAGATGCTTCCTGGGTATCAATCCAGAAACTGGCTCGAAGACAAAGAGGAAACGTGGAGGGATCAACGCACATGTAAGCACTCTAATGCACAAACTGGTAGCTTTCGAGTGGCAGGCAATGTAGAAGGTAGAATGTTGTTGTTTTTTTCCTTTTTTGACCTGTGGATTCCATTTTGGCAAATTGGCCCACTGACATAATCCCTACAGTCACAGTCGTAGGTTTGTTACCTTTAATTGTCGGTACAAGCTATTTTTAGATCAGTGGAGCAGAGCTGAGAGAACATCTCCGTCTCGTAAGGTTCCATTATTATCTCAGCTTGTTGTTGGATTGTGTATTTAATGAGTTTGATGAGGGAAACCAAGAAATCCCATTAGCCCCCGTAGCGTAGCTCTGACAGCTCACGTCTCTGCTCCGCTTATCTAAAAATAGCTTGTACCAACAATTAAAGGTAACGGACCTACTACTATGACTATAGGGGTTATGGCAATGGGCCAGTTTGCCAAAACTGCCAAAACCCATGTTGAACTCTCCCTTTAAAATATGCCTGAATTGTAGTGGTTGTACTGTTGTACGGTTTTGCTGTTGCACTTTTTAATTTGTTATATTTTTAAAGCTGTTTGTAAAGGGTGTCCCTTTTGTCCTGACCCTTCGATTACATTTGCAGCCATTTTGATTTTATATAAGAGCCAAAAAAAACTATATTTGCTGTGAGTGGTTTTACTGTTTACATTTTCAGTGTTGCACATTTTTGCTGTTGCACATTTAATACTTATGCTTACGATTTGTTCTGAATGTGTTGGCAGCATGTTTGCCCAGGAAACTGCCAATGAATGTTCCCGTTAAATGTAATATTGCACGTTGCACTTATCGTAAGCTTGATTAAAAAGTGAAAACAAATCATGATTTTGCTCTGTTTTCTTTTTTGAGCATAAAGTGAGAGGGTGCAGTAAAATTACAATTAACAAATGGATTTTACAATAAAATAAATTGTTGTGAAAATATTTACAGCGAATTGCTGTGAAAGTAATGCAATTATTAGCCAATAATTTACTGTAATTTTACAGTGAAATTTCTTACAGTGTACATAATGTCCCAGAGGGACTCCATAAACCCAGGAGCATGAATGTCCTCGTCATCCAGGACCTGCTGACACACTCCAGCCACACGAGGCCTCTTACACAGAGTTCAGGTTGCTTCTCTTCTTCTGTTCTGGCCACTTTGAGGGATATCAACCTTTGATTTATTCCCTCCACAAGATCCGTGAACTGGTTTATTCAGTACCCACTGGAGACGCTGTTTACACGGCGGCTGGACCTTGATTCATGGGGGTCACTGATGCATCTCTGCAGTCCCTGGTCAGATCCTCACAGCCAGATGAAGTACCATCATCGTCCTCGGAAAACAACGGGACTGCAAACCAGATGTGAGATCAAAGAGTCGGCATCACCGCCGTTATCAGAGAACCTCCTTGCCCAACGTTTGCTTGATATTAGAAAAACAAAAACACAACGTAAAAAGGGTTAAGATATTAGTCCACGCTGATATGTTTTCAATAGGAACTTTAACTGTGGAGGTCCTGTGATGGGAGACTTCCAGCAGGACAGCAGTGTAAGGCGGTCTAACCAAGTCTGAAGGCAAGTGTGTGTTTCACCAGCTGGAGACTGGAGGCTGGGGAGCTGAGCAGACTTTGCTGCAGTGAGCTGACTGTGATTGTTGTTGCCTCACATTGGTGCTGCTGGTGCTCCTCGACTGTCAATACATCAACAGTCAGGAACCTTACTTGGATGTTGATGAGTTACCATGATCCACTAAATTGTTACCTTTGACAGGGCATTTATTAAGTATCATTTCTATCTATTTAATAAAATAGATATTAATAAATATCTATTTAATTTCTTTATATTTATGCATTGGTAGAAACTATTAATATTTATTATATCGTATAAATATATAATTATCTCGTCCTGTCTTGTTGTCCTCCTCTTATCTGGTGGGTCCAGGTCGCGGGGGCAGCAGCCTCAGCAAGGACGCCTAGACTGTCCTCTCCCAGCCACTTCCACCAGCTCTTCCGGGGGAATCCCGAGGCGTTCCCAGGCCAGTGGAGAGATATAATCCCTCCAGGGTGTCCTGGGTCGGCCCGAGGCCTCCTCCTGGTCGGACATGCCTGGAACACCTCCTGAGGGAGGCGTCACCAAATATATAATTATATATAATATATAAATATTACTATTTTAATACTTCATCACTCCTTGTTAATTTGTAGCTAGCAGGTTGCTATATATTAGCTGTTAGCCAGGGGAAGCATGAGGAAGAAACCCCTCAGTGAATGGATCACATCCACTGGTTCTGGTGGGACTACAGTTTGGTGGGCTTGTGTTGCCAGGTAGGTGCGAAGGCTGGACAGAGGTAACCTGGCTGGCCAGGTGGAATGTTGCACACAACCAAGAGAATGTATGCAACATTCCATCCGTGAAACAGCCCATAGAGAACGTTTTCATCGTCGTACGAGTGTGTGGACCATCAAGCATCCTTTGAGGATACTGAAGCTGCAGCTTAGTTGTGATGAAAGCGAGAAGCGCCTGTGAGCTTAAAAATTGTCAATTCAGCTGTGTTTACTTCTTTAGGGAAATCCACTGTTGCTAAGGCACGTGTCAGGTTAGCAAGATAAAAGGCTTGGCACACCGAATGTAATCTCATATTTACGATTTTTGATCTCTACAAAATGTTATTTACTTTTAAGGTTGCTAGCTTAACATAGGAATTCTGCTTGTAGCCCCGTGACGTGACTAAAAAGGATAATGTAACACCCAGAATCCCCTTTGCCAGCAGGGTGCATCCTTTTAACAACCTTGCTCAGAATACCACAAAGACAAAGGAGATCATCCTGGACTTCAGGAAGCACAGGACAGATCCGGCCCCCAACCACATCGATGGAGATGGGCCACACCTTCGCCTTCCTGGGCACCGTAGTCTCCGCTGATTTCTCCTGGTCCAGAAACACCTCTGCCATCATCAAGAAGACGCAACAGCGGCTGCACTTCCTGAGAGGGCACAGGAGTAACAACATCTGCCAGAAGCTGCTTGTGACCTTCTACTGCTCGTCCATCAAGAGCATTCTGACATACTGCATCACAGTGTGGTTCTCCCACTGCATGGAGGCAGAACCGAAGAGGCTCCAACGAGTGGTCGAGACAGTGCCGAGGACCATCGGCTGCCCCCTCCCCTCCTCGGGGGACATCTACACATCCCGCTGCCTCAGAAGAGCCCAGGCAATCACAGGCGACAGCACAAACCGGCCCACCACCTCTGTGACCTGCTGCCCTCTGGCAGGCGCTATCGGCCCATCAGGACCAGAACCAACAGACTCAGAGACAGTTTCTTCCCACAAGCCACCGCTGCACTGAACTCAAATAACACAGACACTCATTCCTCACTGCTGCTACTGTCCATAAAACATGTGTGCCTTACTTTTGCCATTTGCACTGTACAAATTAAGTTAAAGTTATTGTCCTACACATTTCTTGAGCCTATTGTTCAGTACTATGCACTGTATAACCTAAGACAGTGTTAGTGTAGCTTGTATACTTTTTTTACTTATTCATATGTTTCTGTTGGAGTTGCACTGTCATGGGTGGAGGGAGGAGGGAAGTAGACCCAAGAGCAGACTGAGAGGGACGGTGCACAAAAGAGGTTTATTGAAACTGGAGGCTTGAGGCACACGACTGTAGACTGGAGAACTAGCGACTGGAGACTCATGAAACTCGGCTAGTGACACACTCAACATGCACGCAAAGACACGCAACAACACGACAATGGACCAACACCGAACAGGGGAAACAGAGGTTAAATACATGAGGGAAAACAAGACACAGGTGGTGCAATCACCCAGGTGAGACACATGAGGTAATCACAGGAGGGAGGTCAGGAAGACAGGACATGACTACAAAACAGGAAACACGAGACAGGGATCATGACAGTACCCACCCCCAAAGGGCTGGCTCCCAGACCGCCCAACAACAAAAACTACACCAGGGTGGGTGGAGGGTGGCCAGGAGGTGGGAAAGGGTGAGAAAAAAACAGTAAACGAAGCAACAAAAAACACTCACTCTTCACGCCCGGGGGCTGAGCCATGAGACAGAGTCAGGGGGCGGCCAGGGGGCCGCACAAGGAGGCACAGAGCACCCGGGGGGGGGGGGGCCGAGGTGCCGTGAAGAGCTGCGGGAGTGAGGGAGGCGTCCACCTGGACCCTCTGAGCGGGAGTAGTGCCAGCCAGGACCCTTGGCGGCGGAGAAGGTGTAGCAGCCGCTGGGATTGGGGTGATGCCTGCCAGGACCCTCGGTGGCGGGGAAGGTGTAGCAGCCGCTGGGATTGGGGTGATGCCTGCCAGGACCTTCGGTGGCGGAGAAGGTGTAGCAGCCGCTGGGATTGGGGTGATGCTCGCCAGGACCCATGGCTATGCAGGATTAGCTACAGCCAGGACCCCCGACGCCGAGACAGGAGTGGTGTCCGTGGGTGGCAGTTGTGTAGCTTGAGTGAGGGCTGGATCTGTCCAGAAGCACGAGGGCGGCCAGCCTTTTTGTTGCCCTTAGGCTGAAAGCTCCTTGGTCTCCCAGATGGAGGCCGAGCCGACTCGAGGGCTCGCTGCACCGAGCGAGGACCCCCCAAGACCAGCGGGGTGCCCGAAAAATCCTCCTCTCCTTGTGACTCGAATAATTGCGAATAATAAAAATGAATTAATTTACGTGTGTAAGTACGGTCGCTAGCTACATCACCTGCACAACAATTCCACAAGAATGTTGATCAAATTTTAGCATCAACATTTATTTTGTGCCACTCCAATCGTAATTTTCGGCACATCATTATTAATTTTAATTACATACCAGGTATAAATGAACAAATACTGGCTTATTACACTTTCCAGCATCACAACATCAGAACCTGCTGAACAATAGTTTTTAAGAATGACCATACAAATCGTACATTTCTCAAATCACGTTTAATTAACAAGAACATTTATGACATTTAGTTGTTACATGATGTGATGTTACAGGAAGTGCATCACAATAAAAAGTAAAATGAAAGGGCACGTGTATTCTGTGAAGGCAGTTTTATTTTGTAGCACATGTGATGTTTTATTTTGGTGAAGACCAAAGGAAGTGAGGAATGCGCTGATGACGTTGCAGGGTGTTCCGAACAAAGGAACTTTGACGACGCAGGGTCTTCCCTGAGCAGGGAGCAGGGAGTACGTTGCTGATCGGAACGCAGCCACAGAGGTTAAATACAAGAGGGAAAACAGACACAGGTGGTACAATCACCCAGGTGAGACACATGAGGTAACCACAGGAGGGAGGTCAGGAAGACAGGACATGACTACAAAACAGGAGACACAAGACAGGGATCGTGACAGCACCCCAATTCCATTGTCTTTGCACCATACGATAACAACAAAGGCGTTCTATCTATCTATCACGTCATATGTTTGTTGATCTGATTGGTCCATAATGATTGTGACAGTAATCATTTATCCAATGGGTGTACAGCAGCGCCACCTAGATTTTACTGAGTGACTTCGACAAACAATCTGGCTGAAGACTGAATCCAGCAGCAACAAGTGCCTCTGCCAGGGTGGTGAGGTTCATCTGGAGCAGGTCTGCAGTTGATCCTCACCTGCTCCTCACCTTCAGTGACCCTGAGCAGGTTGTATATGGTGGGTCTACGTCTGAGCACATTAAGCTGCCGACATTTCTAAATTGAAATGTGTGAGTGACAGACACACCATGAGAACAAGACTGGCTAAGCCACAGGTACGCTTGCTATGCAGACAGCAGACGATGTGAAGCGCTGCTGGCTTGGTCCTGTCCTGAGCCTCTGGAGTCCATGAGAATACTCTGACTACAGTATGAAGGAATGTGGTGATGGAGACGAGCGTCGGAATCCCGAACATGCTGCTCACCTGAACAGCACAGCCAGGCACAAAGACTGGAACCAGTGGGAATGGAATAGAGCAGCAACTACTCTCTTCCAGACCTCAAACTCAAATGAGGTGCAAGAACCATGTTCAGCTTCCTACGGGCCCGAGTTCTCAGCTGATCAGACAGACGAGGGTTCTATTTCCACTGTAAACTACTGAGGAACACCAGAGAATATTGACTTTAATGGACTGATTAGCACACGTTTGAGGAATAATATTGTCTCAGCAGACTTCAAAGCATAGAAAGTGTAGGGTTTCAGCTGACTAACTGTAGGTGATGTTGTTGTACCAGAGGGGGGCAAAGTGTGGGGATGGATCAAGTGAGGGAAGGAATGATGGGGACTTTATCAGTCCAGGAACCCAACAGACAAAACCAGTGAGATTAAAGCAAGTAAGAGAACTTTATTTCCACAACATTTTTCAAAACAGTGCTTTGAAGAGAGAGGGAGGTGGAGAGAGGAGGAGGAAAGAAAGTGTAACAGAGGGAAAGAAGAGGTGCCAGACTCTACCTATACCTTTCATGCCAAAAGTTAAACTCTCAAATCAGTCCTATTTTTCACTCAAGGGACCTGTACCGTGACCTAGACATCCAGCTACTCAGTGCTAATTGTTGTCTCCCGGGCCAGAGGGTGTTTGGGCTGTTTTAGCACCAAACTAGACTGAATTCCTGTCACACTGGTTTTCATTTACTGTTCAGTTTGAAATTGTAAAGTTTAAATATCTGCTGCAGCTTCTAGACAATGGACTTGGCTTTCTCGCGTGTTCTAAAGTTAGAGGTTTGTTTTCCCTCTGACCCAACACTTCCTACGGGAAACCACTTGGATGCGCCTGCATCAGCACAGACATGGTAAGACGTGTCCATGGAGACCTGATCATCTCACCCACGTCTCAGTTAAGATTCCTGCTGCTCTCCAGCTGCCTGGAGAAGACATGGACCTGTTTTTGACCTGACATTTTTAATTATTTTATGCACTCGTATTTTAGAATCAGTGCAACCTTCAGCTTCAGAACCCATGAAAAAGCAGCACTGTTGATTGCCAACATGGAGGCCAGGTGGTCCAAATCTGACCACTGCTTCTCTTTCACCGATTGGGGAGCCAAAATAAACGTGTCAAGGTACCTCCCAGTAATCATATGAACTGGCGTCACTTCACAATTGGAATGGTCTGTCACTGAGTTACTGGTGTGGCGGCCGAGTGCTGGAGCTTCGAATTGGCTGCTGCTCTTTTGAGATGAATCAGCTCAAAGTGAAGAGGCAAGAGTGCAGTAATAGCTGTGGCTCCTTCAGCCTGCTAGGTGGATCGCCACTGCGGGCCGAAGGGCGACACTGCAGCAGGGTCGCACCGCCGCCACCGGCCTGGTGAGGCCCTCAGCAATCCACATAGAGCTGGAGTCAAAGCATGTTGGAATTATTTATTTAGAAAGTTCTCCTCACAAACGATCCGGTCTTCTTCCGTAGGTGCTCATGTCTCAGTATTTATTAGGGTGAACTCGATGGTGTTCTTTAATTACAGGTAGTTTATTTCCACGTGAATGTGGGGTGTTAAATTCACTCTGTCAAAGTTAATCAAATAAAGAGCTGATAAAGATATAATTCCTATCAAATACAGAGTCAGACAAACAACTTACAACATGCAGTTTCACCAATGCACATGACTGACATGGCCCACCTATGTGTGTGTGTGTGTGTGTGTGTGTGTGTGTGTGTGTGTGTGTGTGTGTGTGTGTGTGTATGTGTGTGGCTAGTTGGGGCCTGAGCATGAGAGAAGCAGTGACTTTATTAAACAAATCTTCTGGTCACAGTTTGTTTTTCTGTAGCCCCTCTCCCCTCACTCCCCCAGCTGTCTGGGAATGTTCACTGGGTCTGGGAAGACACACACACACGTGCACACACACACACACACACACACACACACACACACACACAAACGTGAACAAGAAGTGGCACTGCAATGACTCCTAAAACCTGGAAATAAGTAACCGTTGAACATCTGATTCCGTCGTCTCACAATCAAAATGTCTGTTTGGTTAAATGCCTCAAAGGTGCACTGAGCCCTGTTGGTTTCAGCGTGATTCCACTTCTGTCTCAAACCATAGGCGTCTCCCCGCGATCCACTAGCTGCCGCCCCCTGAATATACGCTAAAAAGTCCAGTCTCTGGAGACGACACAGGGTTCACAAACGGCAAACAAACACTGAGAGCACAGGATGTGCACATAAACACAACAAACCGGGTTCCAGCCAATCACCAACAAGATGGTGGGGGGGGCGCTTGCATACATTGGGGAATAAGCAGAGTTGATTGAGTAGCGTATCAGGTATGACACCATTTTTCAATGTAATAGTTTGTTATTCCTAGCTTACTCTGTAGGTCCTAGCTAGCACTGGCATCGATTCTGGGAAGGACAAATTCTACAAGAAGTGTCTCTTTCACATAAGCTCATAAAAATAACTCTCAATATATCAGCGCTAACTCATAACCTAACAAAATCATTTTTAATATATCAGTTATAACTCATAACCTAATATGGTAAAGATGTTGTACAAAGACTTAGAGTATAAATTTACCCACCAAACAGTTGGAGTTTGCTCACTCATCTTAGCGGCGTTCGCGCAGCACAGCTCCACTGTCCATGTCGATGCACGCTGCTCTGTTTGTTTGGTATTAACAAGGCTTAGTGCACCTTAAATCAGCTGAAGAGCTTTCAATGTATCGTTCTAAGAAATCAAATATATCAGTAAGTACATGTGAATTCTGAAGCTTTTAATGTGTCTCTAGAAAGGTCAGCTAGTAACTCGTAGCGACATGGGATTCAGAGGTTGTCAGGAAGGTCAAATGTCATCACAGTTTATTTATGGAAACTGCGGTGTTTGTCCTACTGTAGTATAACGTTAGCTTTTGCTGCTAATGACTGAGCTCACGATTGAACCGACGATCTTCATGAACTAAACTTGGAAGCTGGTTTGCTGCAGAGCTGATTCTCCTTTGTAATAAAAAAGTCAGTTTTAAACATTTTATTGTTTTTGGTTGGAGGGAACCATGTTGATGCTAGCAGCTGGTGTGTTCCCTCTCTACTACACGTTCACAACCAAAGTGACTGGAAACTCTCCAGGTCATAATCCACTATAATCCAGCCGTATGCTCAGTAATCCACAAACACTTTGGTCGGAGATAAAAACTACAAACTACCATCACTCTGGCTGAGTGCTTGTTTGCTGTCGCGTGGGACCGGCTGACACTGTAGCTGAGTTGATGAGTAATTTTTGTACAGTTTTGAAGATGTTTGTAGCTGGTGGCTATGGAGCTACATTGGCATCTTGGGTGCACGTGTGTGTGTGTGTGTGTGTGTGTGTGTGTGTGTGTGTGTGTGTGTGTGTGTGTGTGTGTTTGGCGATGTCTGAGGTAAGGATGTTTCAGCTGTAGTATCATGAAATACTGACTGAGAGCAGGTTACCCATCTTATCCTCCAGTCCCGCCTGTTTATGTGATGGACAGATTCCTTTCGATCTACAACAACAAGCACATTCCTGTGCAGTTGTAACAGGTGTGAGCAGCTACTGGTAGCGTGGCAGGGCGGCCCCCCCCCCAGACGTGTGCTGGCCCAGAAACACCGGTAGCCTCGCTGTTTTCCACGCAGAGGCTCTTTGATCCCAGCGCCGTCCCTCCTCTCAACGCTGGACTCGATGTTTACTCTCGAGCCACTCGAGATGTCAGACCAGGACAGCGGTTCAGTTTGTGTTCATTCGTATCAAACAGGAGCAAGTGCACCAGGGACCAAGCGCTAGCAGAGGGAGGTGGAGCTGCTCCTCAGGCCCCGCCGGGCCTTCGTCATTCAGCTGCTCAGCTTCAGAAGCCCTTTTTTTCCTTACTTTCATACTGTAGGTGCTTTCACACCAGACCAGTTCTTCTGACACACAGGGGACTTTGGAGAAATACAGGAATGGATTGGCATGTTTGGCGGCACGGTGGTTCTGTGGTTAGCACTGTCAGCTCACAGCAGCACACAGTATCAGTTTCCTGAGTCCAACAGCACGCTCAGTGTGTCACTGATGACTCATGGGGGGTGTGGCTAGTCCGACTCGCCAGGCCTCAGTTCAGGCCTACGCTGGTTCGGTCCCAGTTTCCAGTTTGGTTTGGGATAAAATCCACAACAGCAACATAGCTGATGTGTGTTCCACCCCAGAGTTTCGATATTCCAGCCGCATCAATAGACTATCACATGACATGGTGATGAAATCGATATACAACTTCCAACAAAGACGTTAGGGTTGCTTATGCAACAGTTAGTTGTGAACAAGTGGTTTGATTGGACCAGACAGAACACTCCTAACTAGCTAGGTTGTCCTAGCCACACTTGCGTCATTGCTGAATTGAAGAACCTGATTGGTCGGGAACATCTGGCATGTGGGCGTCTGCACCCTGGACCGCAGCATCACTACCTGGTTGAACTTGGTTGAGCAGGTGGGACATGAGCAGCATGTGTGATGGAGCAGGATGCTGCTGCGCTGCTGCTCTGTCCCTCGTCATGGACCCAGATGTTGACCCTGCAGCCCAGTGTGCTGGGGAGCCGACAAGTAGGTGCATATCAGCAAACTCATAATCTGATGATGCGTCTTCCTGTTAATTAATAAATGTTTCTGTAAAAAGAATTCTCTTCAGCCTCACACCTGCAACCACATCACAGCCGCACTGATACTCAGCACAACAGCATGGCCTCGAGAGGGATATGTCTTAACACCCCCCCCCCCCACACACACACACACACACACACAAAATGTCAAAAACCCTGCTGCACGTTGGCTGGTCTGTAAGCTTTTAGCTGCATATTTGCTGTCACAACCTCGTGGCCTTGTTCTGAAATCGGATGTCTCAAGGTGTTTGACGAGCTTCAGGTCTGTGGAAACACGCTGACGGGTGTCTGTCCCTGGAGAAGCAGCAGGACTAGTTTCAATAATCATGCCAACCTCTACATCCTGCACAGGTCTATTCCCAGACGCGTGCGGTTCACTGTCATGGTTGAGGAATGTACGCGGGTGCCACAGGTCTAAACACTGCCCACTCTCTGTGGTGTGGAAGGGCTTACACTGCCATTACAGGACTCGCATTTGTCTGGCTCACTGTTCCCGTGCGTGCGTGTGTGTGTGCGTGTGTGTGTGTAGCTAGGGCATTATTGCCCACTACTAACCCAGTCTGGCTGTCTGGTATGAATCATGACTCATAACACATACAAACACACATTCTCACACCAATACCACTTTTATTTATAGCAACAAACCAACTGTATGATGTGAATCACTGTAATAAAATACATTCACATACTTCGTATTTGTAGAGCAGCGAAGGGCTGAAACAAGAGCAAGTCATTAACTCATGACAACCCATGACATGTTTACACTGCAGGCATGTTCATGTGACCACAGGCGGGAGATGTGGCGTTAGATCATTCACGCTTGGTCATGAGGATCCTGAAACCTGATGGTAAACCAAAGGCACCGTGTGAAGCTCCACGTTCACGTCAACATTAAATGTCTGAATGTGCTAAACAAGAAGGTGACGATCCATGTTGTTCTGACTCGCCGCTGCAGGCGAGTGTGGTGGGTTTATGGTTCTCATGTGTCGTCTGGAACGGTGCAGCTTTCAGTAGCCAGCCTGCACAGAACACCACCTGCCTCTTAGAACTCTTCCCTCTAGCCTGGTTGGTCCCCTCGGCTCTAGTCCAAGACGTTGGGGCCGATATGGAAGCTCACCTGAACGTTGGTGCCGAGCAAACTGCGCATTTGTTCAAAGTGTGGAAGGAAACAGACCAGTAACCACAGTGTGAGACGGCGGGGGGGCTGGGGTAGATGAGCTGTCGAGCTGACGACGGGGGTGCAGGGAGGAGCCAGGGACTCACTGGGACAACAGGACAATGGGGGGGGGGGGGGGGGTGTATGGTCTCGTGGTAGACCTGTTCAGTATGACACCATTGTGTGATTCGAGTGAGTGTCAAGTCTTCTGCTTTTCCAGAACTGCTGTCTGATCCCGTCCCAGGATCCACATCGCCCTTCGCCCTCCAGTGGTGTGTGTGTGAGGGTCCTGGTGAGAGGAATAAATATAAGTGTGTGAGACATTTTAGCGTCCCTTCAAGGTCTGTGGGGTTCGTCATTCGTCACTCCTTGAATGTCCTCCTGCAGCCCAAAATGCAGCCCAAAACTCGGCCGTCCAAAGTCGTTTCTTAGTTTCTAACTCATACCAGTCCAACTCCTTCAGCTGCTGCGCGTGTAAATGACCACTCACTCAAAGTACCTGTGACTTGAACCTGAAGTAGACGGAAGCACAGACCTCCTGACCTCCTGCCCTGAATGGTGGATAACTGACACAGCCGCACCTCACCTGACACCTGTGCAGGTGTTTGTATAGTTTCTGTCGTGAGCTCAGCCGAGCCTGCGTGTTGTCAGTGGATCCCTGCTTAGATCTGGGCAACACTGGAGGATCACTGCGTCGTCTGATTGGCTGATAGCAGACGTGTGACCGGCTCTGTCGTATGTCTTCATTATTACACGCTTCCTGGAGTCGGCTGTGACAGTGAGGCCTGCGCCCCTCTGTGCCCGTGTGGCTGTGAGGGCAACCGTCACCCACCAAGTAGAATCCATCCCTCCACACACGTGGACACGAGGTATGAACCGACATTCAGATCTGGACGATAAGCCGCACCGCAAACCGTGTTGCTGTTGGCAGCTGAGAGGAGGAGTGGCGAGCACTGTGAGTCCTGGTCTGTGTTCACCGATGAGCTGCAGTCAAACCTCCCAGGTGACCCTGGCACAACCAGGCTGTCCAGAGGATGTGAGGATGTCATTTTAGAAGGTGAAAGTGATATTTAGCCTTTGAGATATTTGAGAATTGGAACTGTAATCCATGATTGTTCTCAGTGCCAGACGTCTCTGAGCTGTAGGACTCACTAATTATGGTTACTCAGATTTACCCTCAACAAGAGTAAGTTGGTTGGTTTGAGCGCTGAGGGTGAACCTAGCAGGGAGACTCATGATTATATCTTGTAGGTGATGTGAGAACGCCGCTGCAACTGGACCTGTCGAGCAGACTGATGACCAGTGACGGACCTGCTCCCGCCAGACGGCTGCTGAGCAGTTTTAATCGTCCATCATCCATCCATCTTCTACACTGCTTATCCATTAAGGTTCGCAGGAGGTGGAGCCTATCCCACTTGACATCGGGTGAGAGGCGGGTTCACCCTGGACGGGTCACCAGTCCATCACAGGGCCAGCAGGAGCAATTAGAGATTCAGTATCTTGCTCAAGGACACTTGGACATGGTCACTGGGGGAAGTGGGGATCGAACCAGTGACCATTTGGTTGCGAGACGGCCACTCGACCTCTGAGCCACGCCGGCCCTCAGTTTTAATCGTCCTCTACAATAGAACTCTTGATGAAGGGAGACAGAAGAAGAGCAAAGTAGAACAATTGTTATGATCCTGCTAGTAGCAGCAAGATATGCACCTGTGAACAGGTGCTGACATGAGGCAGTGTGAGAAGACTGACACACAGCGGAGGACGAAGAGGAGACGAGGTCGCAGGAGGAGTGTCCCTGCATGAACTCGCTGGGCTGGTGTACCTGCCAGCTCCTTACCTGGGCTGTTGTGTCGTGTGAGTAACATGATTTAACACCACAGACACACAGTGTCCCGTCAAGTGAGGGATGAGAAGCAGCCTAAGGGCACAGTACACACACAAACACACACACAAACACACACACAAAAACACACACGTACAGCACAAGGAATGCATGGGGCCTGATTTGCATATAACGATGGATAAAAGAGGATGATTGGAGGGAGAAATAAAATACACACAACAAAGAGGCAGGGTAAGAGGTTGGTTTTGTGTGTGTGTGTGTGTGTGTGTGTGTGTGTGTGTGTGTGTGTGTGTGTGTGTGTAGAAGCATGAATGGTGAAAAAAAAAAAAAAAAAGGTTCTCCAGCAGAACCAACGAGCTGCAGCAGCGTGTTTTACTGCTGACTATGATGAGGCTCTCGGCTGAGCCTCACGGTTCCTGTGTTGGCTGTGTGAACCCCGACGGCTTCATGGAGATGTATCTATGTGTGGGGCAGTATTGTGTTTTGCATGTTCTACATGGACCTCAGCGGAGGGAGCTGCACAAACAGAACCTGTGAACCACAAGGGTTGAGTTAAGAAGGGAATTTTGGTTTGGCTGCCTGTCAGACAGCATCTGGTGGAGATCAAAGCCTGTTAGTTTGACTTAAAAATGTCTGTGTCCTTTGATTGAGGACTGGTGGACGAGCACAGTTTGTGTGAAAGGTGCAGTGAACAGGTAAGTGTGCCAAGGATTGCACGGGACTAAGACGCTCCTGAGACGCAGGCCCCCACTGACCTGTGGTGACCCCCCAGACAGTGAAGACCAGTGACAGGACTCTCCTTTCACCCTCCAGTCAAGGAGGCAGGGCAGCAGACACTGAAGAACCTTCTCATCCGTCACTTACGATGGCAATCAACCCAGCCCCCCTGCTAAAACATCATTTTCCAGCAGTGCAGCAGTCTATTGCGCTCCCTACCCACAAGGGGGGTGTTGGTTCAGTTCTCTGTGTCACTCTTGATTGGTCAGCAGTACAGACTTGCAGGGGAGAAGCAGGATGATGGTCTGTGTCCCTGTCGCTGCACTAGCGCCTCCTCTGGTCTGTGGGAGGAAGTGAACTGGAGTAACGTGATGCTCCAATGCTCCTCATCCCTCTGGTGGCGCTCCTCATCATCAGTGTGTGGTTGTCAGTGCTGTGTCCCAGAGCGGCAGAGGGGTGTGAGCCATGACCAGGACCGCACACCGAGGCAACAACAGCAGAGGAATAATTTGGGCCGCGCTTCGTCTGTCAAGCTCACATAGCGGCTTTGTAGCACACAGGCACACAAGTCAGGTGTAAACCCAGTGTTGTTCTGGTGAAACAGATGAGAAGTTTAACAATTTAGTCGTTCTAGCATGGGACGGACTGACGCTGCCCCCACTCTTGGGAGCCTCTTGGCTGAAGTTAGCAGGTGGAGCTAATCTGTCAGAACCAGGTGACAAAATGGAAGAGGAGGTGTGAACAATGCCAACAAAGTTTCTGTTTCTGCCGCATCGTTGCATTGGACCACTCTCACCAGTCTATCTATTGTACTGTCAGCAAAGAGGTCTGATCATAAACTGGTGCGGGAGCAGCTGGCCCACCAGACCAGGATGTGTGTTCTCTATAAGGACCTGGAATAAAAGAACAATGCCAGCTGCCAGTTAGCGTCTGTAGAGGCTGGTGTTTACATACCGTCAGCCGGCATCAGTGTCCTGACACGTGGTTTTTATGGTGTATGTTCGTATGATGACATGTTGCACTGTGAGTCTTAGTCATGGATGTCGTGAGGATCTCATGCCACAGACGTGGAACACGTCCTCGTTGTGGAACCTCACCTCATTGACCAGCATCCAGCTCACAGGGGATGAACTGCAAACGGAGTCTCAAGCTTCTGATGAGCAAGCTGGCATCTTTGCATCGCCGGCCACCTCCACCATCAGCATCTGTGTGTGTGTGTGTGTGTGTGTGTGTGTGCGTGTGTGAACGAGATGAGCTGCAAAGCACTTTTGAGTACCACAAACGCATAAAGGTGCCATATACAAATGAGTCTATCTATCATTTGTGATTTAAGCAAAACTTTACTCCAAACTTGTATTTGAAGAACTCATACAAACACAAGATCCAGCATCCTAGAGCTGATCATGAAAAATATCAATAATCATGAACAAAAACACAGAAAAACAGCAAAACTACCCTAAAAAGTCAGTTAAAAATTTGCAAGCACATGGTCAAGTGTTCAGGTTCGTCTGTAGCAGCATCAAACAAACAATGTTTTACTTCTGATCTCCAGTCCAAGTGTTAGGGGGTCCCTGACTCCCGTCCTGGATTCTACCAGACCACCTGGAGCGTTGGTGACGGACGTGTCTGGACAGTTTAGCTGCTGTTAGCTTCAAGCTAAATCTACATGGCTGGATCCTCCTGCACTCTGGAGTCACTAAGAAGTGATGGAGGAGGAAAAACACTTCAGTGAGCCGAAGACTCCTGTTAGTTAGTGCTTAAAATGTGTACTATACTTGTTGGGTGTAGTATCACTTTAGAGGTTGTACTGTAGAGGAACTTCCTGTGGTGATGTTTGACAGGTGCTGCCTTGCAAACATTTCTGGGATGTTGATGGACGAGAGCAGAATTCTGGAGAAGTGGCAAACTGCCAAAATCCACCGTTGCAGGAAGAGGGTGACTGATGGGATCTCACCTGATCAAAAATCGTAGCTGAGGCCATTTACTTCAGACATGAACGTCCTTGTGTTTAGACGAAACAAACTAAATGAAATTACAGTTGGTGTCAGGAGGAAAAAGTAGTCAACCATTTACAACTGTTACTGGTTCAGCTCTGTGTGATGGTGTTTGTCATGTGACTCACCGGAAGGTCAGCAACCATGAACGGCGAAGGTGAACAGCTCACGTCCAGCAGGACAGAGACACTCAGGAGTTGTCGTGTTCCACGTGTGTTTATCTGCTTTTTGATGATCAGTCAGTCGCTCCTCTGGTCTCAGGAGCAAAGAAACGGCTGTGAGAGCTCGACTCCGCTTGGTGAGTATGGAGAGACAAAATACACATTTACAGATGAGTACTGCAGTACTGCTTGAAATGACTGAACACGTGGCATCGATGCAGTGTCGCTCTGTCTCTCCTCAGGTTTGTGTTCTCTACAATTCTACAATTTCATTTAGCAGACACTTTTGTCCAAAGCGACGTACAACACAAGCAAGAATTCAGACTTAAGGAAAAACCCATAGTAGCGCAAAAGTGCTTCAGTTGTGATTTGGTCACAGGTACTGCCATCTAGTGGCAGAAGAAGTGTCGCCCCCCCCCCCTTCTTTTTTTGACAAACATACATCACACAACACAGTTGGTGCTACATAGTCACTAAGTGCTGGGTCTTGGACCCTCTGACTTATTCTACCCCACAGGACAAAGAGGAGAAGAGTCAGGTTCAGTGCCTCGGTGCTCTCTGAACAATTGAGTCTTCAATTGTCTCTTAAAAGTAGAAAGGGACTCAGCAGAACGCACAGAGTTCGGTAGTTCGTTCCACCATTTGGGAACAACAGTCTCGTCTCCTGGGTTGTACAGCTGCACTGACACCACTCCCACGTACACCTCTGTGACATGATGCTTACAGTGGGACCAGACGATGAACCATTTGGTACAACCAAACCTACTGTTGATAGTGGCGGGGCGTCCTGCCGTGGGGGCGTCCTGCTGCCTTGGGGCATCCTGCCGTGGGGACGTCCTGCTGCCTTGGGGCGTCCTTCCGTGGGGGTGTCCTGCTGCCTTGGGGCGTCCTGCCGTGGGGCGTCCTGCTGCTGCGGGTGTCCTGCTGCTGCTGCGGGGTGTCCTGCGGGGGATCTTGGGTTAATCTGACTGTTTGCAAAGACACTTCAGGTAAACTTGTCTCCTGTCTCCAGGATTGAGCCTCTTGGTTCGTGCGGTTGTCCCTGATGTGTAACCCAGAGATGTGTGATGTCAATCAATCAAGCGTCAGGATTTACCTGGAGGGTTTCACGAATGTCCTGTGTCTTCGGCGCTCCAGCGGGGGGGGGGGGGGGGGGGGGGGGCCCGACTCACAGGTGTGTCCTATGATGCAGAGGTGTGCATTCACCTGGATGCGTATGCACTGACACCATTTTGACGCTGAGCGTGTCCAGCCAGGCGTCCGTGCTGGGTTCTATTTGCTATCTCAACTTTCAAAAACACAGTTTAATGACGACTTTGAGGAAATGACTCAAAGATACTTCCTGTCGTAGCCCCACGTGGCCCCCCACCCCCATCCCCTCCTCTTTCTAGGACTGTAGGAGTCTATTTTTGTCTCTTCCTTTTCGCTGTCATTATGTGGTTGGAACTCTATTTTTACTTTCTCTTCTCTACCAAAGTTCTTTCTTCTCCTCTGTCCCGCCGAGGCCTCGTCTCCAGCTCCAGGTTTAACCTCTAATTTGAAGAAAAAAGCAGAATCATCTGTGATGCACACTGCCCCCGTGGTGTAAGAGTGGTAACAGATCACAAGTGCACCCCCACCTCACCACCCACCCCCACCCTGCCACTTCCAGAGCCCACAGTACATATGCTTCCAATTGTCAGGGGACGAAGAGGAAAATCAAAAGAGACGCAGGAAGACGTAAAGTCCTGATAAGACGAGTTTGTTCCCCCTGCAGGAGATCGGATTTCACACTATTTCACACATTTACGTGGAATCTTCTCGAGATAAACAGACGAAGACAGAGGAGGGAGAGAGAGTTGAGCTTGAATCAAGGTTGAACAGCAAAAGAACGGTCGCAGACGTTTGCTTGGGCTTTGTCAAGTCAGCATAAATCTAGGAGGTTTTAAGCTGATTTCGGGGGTTGTGACGGTCTTTGACAGCTCAGCCTCAATAAAAATATGGCGGTTAAAATATGGTAGGTTAAAACCTGCCGCCATGGCTAGGAGTTCCGGGCTACTGGAGCAGGGAGACTTCAGGGCACTTGGATGACCTCAGCAGCTTGGAGGCATTTTCTGGTTTTATTATGGATTTTTTTGACCATTTAAAAGTCGGTCAACTTCCCCCTCAGGTGACTGCGACGTCTAACAGGGAAACTCCAGCAATGTTGTGTGAACTGAAAGTTCCAGCTGACAGCCCATCAGAGGACGGTGGTCAGATGATGACTGCAGTTTCATTTTTGATGAACTGAAGCTGAACTTGGAAACATTTCCATGGATGTAACGAAGCGTTTGGGCTCTGCTCCCTCTTCCTGGCAACCGTCTCCATTTCTTCCTCCCTCTGGTCAGCTGAGCCAGGATCGCTGTCTCGGGGCTCCTAGATCAGGGTCAGCATATCAGCTGATCTGCTCCTGTTAGCAGTGTCCGTCCATCCATCCATCCATCCATTTTCTTCTGCTTATTCCTATTAAGGGTTGTGGGGGTCTGGAGCCTATCCCAGCAGCTACGGTGGGAGGTGGGGTTCAAAACCCAGTGATCTAAAGAGGGGAACCAATACATGTCGCCTTGACTCTGTTAAACACTTCAGCAGCTGTTGCCTGATGCTTGTGAAGGTAAAAGCTTAAACGGAGATATGAAGTGGCCATGATGCACTGAGGACATTAAGGTCCAGACGAACAGCAGACGAGTTCAGTCATTAAAGGGTCGACGAGATGCTGCTGTTATCATTTCAACAGCAAACTCAACTGTGAGATGCAAACATGAAGGCAAACCTTTCCCTTCATGCTTACGTAATGAAACGTCTCAGGTGGCGTTCCTGAAAGGAAGGACGGACGAGCGCCCTGAGCACATCAGCGTCGGGCCCACAGCTGTCAGCCCCCCCTCAGCACCATTCAATGGTTGCAGCTACTGAGACTAACGAGTGTCGTGTGTGAACCAATGACAGAGCTCTCCTGCTGGGGGGATCCTGGACATCACCACTTGTTGCTCTTGGCTTTTTGCTCTTATTTAATGCCTCTCATCTTTCACTTTTGTCCATGTGAAGATCACCAGCTCTTTCCTGTGCTTCTTTGTGGCAGGAGGCTCTTCCCCACCCAGGACCAGGCCTCTGGCTGCAGCTGTTTTCCTGATATTTCAGCTGCTTAACAACCCGGTCAGATGCTTGCTCAGCATTCCACTTGTCTGCCTCGCTGACAGGGGCCTGTGTCCTTCAGCTCAAACACGAGCCGCACCTTCTCCTGCCAGCCTGTCAGGAAAAACTCATAGCACCAGATCTGGAGTCTAACAAGGACGTAGACTCACTGCGCTTCCCCTCTTCCATCACTTCTTAGTGACTCCAGAATGCAGAAAGAACCAGCCCCATATATTTAGCTTGAAGCAAACTGAGACTGATGCTAACAACAGCTAAACTGTTCAGGAACATCTCTCTACAAACTGGTGATGGTCAGTAATTCACCAACACTTTCATTGGAGATTAAACTAGAACAATTGAAGTGCCGCGTCGCACACTCATCAAGTCACCTGCCACTGTGAGGTCGTGAGGACAGGAGCCTGGAAGCGACTTATGTTCATTCACATCATCACCGCTTATTAGTGAGCTGTGAGAGTTTGATGTTCGTGTCTTGGTGCTCGAGGGCAAGTGTGAGAAGCTGCAGTACAATAACAGCATTTAGAGACAACCACATCATTTGCATGTCAGCTACAGAGCAACGTCAGAACAAGACATCCCGCACGAACGTGGAAACCGCAGAAACCGCCACTGCATCAAGTGTGTGAAGATGCCGCCGGCTCACATGTCTTTGTGTACCTGCTGGCATGTGTGAGGAGAAGCTGAGGAATTATTAACAGCTGATGACTCACGTCGTAGTGTTGGCGTGCAGAGCTCTGACATATCAGCAGAATGTGTTTGTTTCCATTTTCTGTTTGCATAAAGATTATATTTTAATTGTTATCATGAAAAATGGAAGTCCGATAGAAATTCTCCTGCACACACATGCACGCGCACACACTTGCACGCACATGCACACACACATGCACACGCACGACCATGCACGCACATGCACACACACATGCACGCACATGCACACACACGCCACCTATCTTAGTTTATGTGACTATCAACGTGTGTTTAACTCTCCTGAATGCTTCAGTGGATCAGCATGTGAGACGTATCAGAGCACTGGGGCAGGTTGAGTGAGCTGGGGGGGGGCACCTGGGACCACACACAGGTGAGGTAAAGCAGGTGAGTCCAGTCAGAGCTCTAAACGAGTGAATGTTCGGTGGGACATGTAAACACTGAGGATGGGGTGGCAAGCGCATGCGCATGTTTGATAGGATCACTCATCGAGGGTTGAGGTCGTTCAAGACACCTTAATTAAACATTAATTACTACTTTGGCAGATTGTTTTGATTTTTACAAGCAAATGAAGCTGAATCGGTGTTTCTTTTTTGTAATAAGAAGTAACATAAACTACTTAGATTTGCTTTGGCTCATCCAACGGCGAAATCCTGTCATCACAGCTGCTTTGTTTCTGTCGCCCATTGATGATGTCACAGCCTCTAACATGATGGATGTCACTGGAACTCAACTGCAATTTCTGAGTTTCTTCGGGAGGAAACCTGTTTACATTATAAACTTCCAGAAATCCCCACAGGACGACGGCAGCTGCGAAACCGCCAAGACCAGGCGACTGTTGTCCGCAGGATGTGTGGACCAACAGCATCAGCGACTGTGACTGGACAGGGACACTACAGTATATTTAAAGAATACTACTGGAGGGACTGAATACCTCCAACAATACCAGTAACCTGCTGTTCATGGTGATTGACCTGAGTTTGGTTGAGAAAAGTATGAATTAAATATATAGAAATGAACCGGATGTTTTGTTGACGACAATAAAGAAGAGTGACTTTAACACAATTAAATTAAAAGAAGAAGCTTTGGTTTTCCTGCAGAGACAAAGACAGTTCAATGTTACTGTTTCTGTTCTGAGGTTCATTAGAAATCTGGTTTGACAACAAGAGACAAACAAGACAAACACACATACACATACACACATATACACACATACATACACACACATACATATACACACATACATACACACACATACATATACACACATACATACACACACATACATATACACACATACATACACACATACATATACACACATACATACACACGTACACACACATACATACACACATACATATACACACATACATACATACACACTTACACACACATACATATACACGTACACACATACATACACACATACATATACACATACACACACACATACATACACACGTACACACACATACATACACACATGCATATACACACATACATACATACACACTTACACACACATACATACACATACATATACACACACATACATACATACATACACACATACATACATATACACACATAGATACACACACACACTTACACACACATACATACACATACATATACACACACATACATACATACATACATACACACATACATACACATACATATACACACACATACATACATACATACACACATACATACACATACATATACACACACATACATACATACATACACACATACATACACATACATATACACACACATACATACATACATACACACATACATACATACACACAGCCAAATGCATGTCTTTTTAGCACCGGCGCCTGCAGGCGTGTCTGAGTGCATGCACAACTGATCACATGGAAATGTCAACGCTTTCACGTCACAGCTTTCAGTCACGTGAGTAGGAATTCCCTCACACTGTACGTGTTGCTAGGTAACGTGCACCTGGCCACACAACAACCACACAGACCGCCATGGCAACACATAGTGATCCCGCAGGCTGTGACCCTGGCATGTGGCGTTCAGTGAGCTGTTCGGCTGTCGCCTCTGCAGTGTGTGATGCATGCTTGAAGATCACAGGAGACGATGAGTCCTGGCGTGTCCTCTCAGAGACTCGGGAGAAGAACAATTAAGTGCTGGATTTCACAATGTGCTGCACAACAGACACACGCACACACACACACACACACCGGCTCTGCTTTAAGTCCATAATAGTAAGATGGTACATTTCTCAGGAGATTAAGATGATGGTGCTTTGTTCCAGCACGCCTGAAATGATGGGGATTAAACGGCGGCAGCGTGTGTGACTTTGTAGCAGCTCGGAGTCATACGTTCAGTTCAGCTCAACTCAGGTTAACATACTGCTGACTGTGACGTGTCCCTGAACAGTACTTCATCCAAAAAGTGAATTTCACCTCTCCAGTACTCACTAATGGAAGTATTCAGCTTACTACAGTAGCTTACTACCTTATCACTTCTTAGTGACTCCAGAATACTGGAAGAACCAGCCACGTGTTTTAAGCTTGACGCTAATGGAAACTTACGGCTAACAGCAGCTCAACTGTCCAGAAACATCCGTCACCAACTCTCCAGGTGGTCTGGTAGAATCCAGGTCTCCTTGATCCAGACGGGGGATCAGGGATCCACGGACACTTGGACTGGAGATCAGAAGAACCTCACACCAAGCGGGACCAGCTGGCATATTCAGCTGAACCAACTGCTTCATGGTAGTGCAAAATTAAAGATAAATATATGGTGATAAAACCAAACATCAGTGTCCATGATGTCATTTCCTTAGAATTCGTTCTGAATTGCATTGTTCTTTAAGAAAACTAGTAAAAAATATAACTGACCAGTAAAATTAAGCTTTGATGCAGACACAAGTTCAAAGAGACCTTAGCGAATGTTCACGTAACGTTTCCAAGGAGCTGATTCTTGTAACGGTTCTTTGGTGCAAACGAAGGGAATGAAGGCCCAACAATCCACCTCACACACGCAGTGAGCAGAGGCAAAGCTTCAGGGTCAGGGGTGGTGGTCCTGGGGTAGCAAGGCTCATGATGAACCACATTGAAGTCATTGTCCTGGGCCCAAAACATATTAGAGACAGCCTATCTAATGAGACAGGTACCCTGGATGGCACCACCCTGGCCCCCAGCACCACCGTAAGGAACCTAGGAGTTCTCTTTGACCAGGATCCTTTAACTCTCACATTCATCAAATCTCCAGGACGCCTTCTTCCATCTACGTAACATTGCTAAGATCAGACACATCCTGGCTCAAGAAGATGCAGACAAACTAGTCCCTGCTTTTGTCACTTCCAGGCTGGATTACTGCACCCCCCTCCTACCAGGCTGGACTAATAAGTCCCTAAAGACTCTCCAGCTGGTCCAGAACGCTGCTGCCGCGTGTTGACTAGAACTGGTAGCAGAGACCAGGTCTCTCCTGGACTGCTTCTCTGCATGGCTCCCTGTCAAATTCAGAACAGAATTTAAAATTCTTCTTCTACCATCAAAGTCCTCAACACTCAGGCTCCTTCATCCCTGACAGAGCTCCTAGTCCCCTATGATCCAGCTAGAACCCTTCACTACCAGGATGCAGGGTTCCTGCTGGTTCCTAGAGTTCTAACAGTAGAATGGAGCCAGAGCCTTCAGCTATCAGGCTCCTCTCCTGTGGAACCGTCTCCCAGTTTCAGTCCAGGACCCAGACCCCCTCTCTAGGTTTAAGAGCAGACTTAAGACCTCCTTGTTGATCAGGCTTATAGTCAGGACTGCTTAGGCTGGCCCTTAGATCTGCTGCTATAGGCTCAGACTGCTGGGGATCTCCCATGATGCACTGGGCTTCTCTCTCCTCCTCCTGTCCTCAGACGTGTTACTAACTCCTCTTCTTCTCCCCTCATCCCAGATCCTGGTGCTGCTGGAGGAGGCTCCAGACCTGAAGAGGCTCCAGCTGCCACCCGTAGCTCCACCTGCTCTGTTAGTAAAGTGTCATGAGAGAACTTTTGTTGGGATTGGGCGCTATAGAAATAAAACTGACTTGACATTCTGAGGAGGAGTTCAGTTCGAGTGAAGTGAGCTGCAAGAACCGCATGTTTTCGCTGTGCAAAAGCTGCGTTTGACTCTGATGTTTCTTAGCATCATCTGCGTTCCTGAGGAGGAACGAGTGCCGTCATTGCATTCACCAGCAGGCAGGTACCGGAAATCAGTGAGTTATGGGCCACCAGCCAATCGGTCACCTCCCCTTCAGTGCCAGCAGGTGTAGGGAAGGTGACCACCTGCCGTCAGGAAGCAAAGACCGGGCTTACTGGGCCTGAACATGCTGTCCAGATAATCATGTCCAGGACTAGCGACCATCTCTGTAGCGTCGTAGACGTAACACAAAGAGACCTGATGGCTGGCCATGTGATCTGCTCTCCATCAGCTGATTGTAGCTCAGGCACGGGGGTCAACTGCTCAGTGTTTTGTCACCAGCTACGTTGACATGGACAGCAGCAACCTGAATATTTCTTTCATGTTTTGATGAGGTGACAGAATATTTCATGAGAATAGTTCAGTCATATTCAGGTTGATATGCTCATGGGACTGAAGACACACCCACATGACGTCCCTGCGTTGTATGTCAGACTTGATCACCATGGTGATGTCATCTGTTGCCGGTGGTGTGTTTGTCCTCCCCTGGTCCTCTGCCCTCCACTCGTGCTCACAGAGCGATGAAGGTCTCAAGCCCACAGCTCACTTCAGGAACGTGCCTGAGCTCAGATGACTGCTCAGGTGTTAATCTGATCACTCGCTGCTCCAGCTATGTCCTCATCCAGGTTAAGGCTCAGAGTCAGAGTCCTGGTTTAATCTGGTTAACGAGACGGTGCATGAATGAAATAAGGTCAGTTTTTTTTATATTTAAGTTGTATTAAAACATCATCAGACGACCTTGCAGCCAACTAACTTGCCTCTGTATGCTAACCAACGTCACCAAGAAAAATGATTTGTTGTTTTGTCACTCAAATGTGTCCATCATTAAACGCTGAGAGTTGTGGAATGATGAGACAGAAGACCAGTCTGTTCCCACCCCTCAGCCCACCAGGGACCAGCAGCAGGGTGGAGGTGGAGCCTGATCCCGCAGCCTCCATCTGGGGGATCAGAACGCTCAGTTGTGTGAGTGGCCATGTTGGTGCTGTGGTTCGAGCTGCGTTTGAACTCGACTGGGTTTACCTGACAGCTGCGGTAAATGTTGGGTCATTTATATGAATGAGGGACAGGTCCCAGTATAAACCAGTACAGTTCTACCACCACAAATAAAAACCTTCGAAAGCACTGTTCTGGTACTTTTCTTCAAGGAACTCATGGGTTCCTGGGGCCCACTGCTGCCTGAAGTTCTGGGGAGATCATGCAGGTAACTGGATTTGATTCAGTTGTCAAGTGACTTTTAAGATAGATGGCCCAGTGGAGCAGTGGTCCTCACTGTGGCCCCCAGCAAGAAGGTTGTGGGTGGAGCCCCGGCTGCAGCACGGGTTCTTTCTGGGTGAGTCTCCATGTTCTCCCTGTTCCTGCGTGGGTTCTCTCTGGTACTCCAGCTTCCTCCACAGTCCAAAGACATCAAGAGGGACCAGGTTAATCCAGACTCTAAATTGACCGTAGGTGTGACTGGGAGAGCCAATGGTTGTCTGTCTCTCTATGTTGGCCCTGCCATGGACTGGTGACCTGTCCAGGGGGAAGGCTGCTGGGATAGGCTCCACCCCCACCACCCTGAACAGGAGAAGAGGTAGAACATGGAGGGATGATGGAGGGATGAATGGATGGATGGATGGATGGGGATGAATGGATGGATGGATGGATGGATGGATGATGGATGGATGGAGGGATGGATGGATGGGTGGATGAATGGATGGAGGGATGGATGATAGGTGGATGGAGGGATAATGGATGGAGTGATGGAGGGAGGGATGATGGATGGAGGGATGGATGATGGATGGAGGGAGGGATGATGGATGGAGGGATGGATGATGGGTGGATGGAGGGATGGATGGATGGATGGGTGGATGGATGATGGCTGGATGGTGGGATGGATGGATGGGTGGATGGATGATGGCTGGATGGTGGGATGGATGGATGGGTGGATGAATGGATGGATGATGGGTGGATGGAGGGATGATGGATGGAGGGATGGATGGAGGGAGGGATGATGGATGGATGATGGATGGAGGGAGGGATGATGGATGGAGGGATGGATGATGGGTGGAGGGAGGGATGATGGATGGAGGGATGGGTGGATGGATGGATGGAGGGATGGATGAATGATTGAAAAAGGCCAAAACAACCTTTCGTGAGCGCTGAAGTTTCAGAAGCGTTTAAGTTTCCACCAAACGTTTCTATCCATAATTCATGGAACAGGCCAGTGAGAATCGATTGACAGGAAAGATGGAAGTGTTCATGTTCATGTCAGACTGAATTTTTAATGAGTGAGAAGGTGTTTGCTAGGGTTTGCAGTAATTAATTTTTTTGTTCTGCAAAAAACATGTCAAATGCATTACAGTGTTTATTACAGTATTTTTTTAACGTCTTAATACTTGCAAGGACAGAAAACCCTTTGCCCAGTGCTGTCCTGATCACTTCTGATCCCTCCCAATCATTCCTAATCTCCCCTGATCCTGTCTGATGGCTCCTCATCCCTCTTGATTTCCACTGATCACTCACAATCACTCCCAGTCATTCCTGATCGCTCCTGAACCTTCCTGATTACTCCTGATCACTCCTTAGCTCTTCCAATCCCTCCTAATGCTCTCCCGATCACTTCTGATCCCCCCATTTATTTCTAATCTCTTCTGATCCTTCCTAATGCTATCCTGATCATCTTGGATCCCTCCTAATGTTCTCCTGATCACTTCTGATCCTTCCTGATCACTCCCAATCATTTCTAATGATCCTGCCTAATGCTCTCCTAAACCCCCCTGATGCTAATCTGATCACTCCTGATCCCTCTCGATCCCCCCTGTCCGCCATCTCCTAGGTGTCGGCAAGTCTTCGTCTCTGCAGCAGCTCTGCCTCCTCCCACTGAACGCAGACACAGCTGCACTACCTCAGTGGTAAAAAAAACTGCATCATGCATGTATCCACTGTCATGGTGACCTTTGACCTTTGACCACACATATGTTTTCAGCTCATCCTTGTGACCAGGACATCTGAAGCAGGGCCTGGAGGTTGCACCAGTACAACACATATAGGAGTGCTGTGGTAGCAGGAGCAGCAACAGAGGGCCCGGGGAGGGGGGGCGGGGTGATTGACATCGTGTCAGAGAGCCGGTTTCCCGCCAGGCAGCGTGTCCTCACTGATCAGAAGAGCATCAGGGTCACCAGGCCATTCTGGACCAAGAACTAGGTCACAGCCCAGCTAGCGGGGGAGGTCCCAGGGTGAGGCGCCCTCCAAGTTTATGAGATGGTGACTTTGTTCCAGCGTGCCAAGTCAAACAGACATTTGGGCAGAGGGCCCGTGACCCGCGAGGCAGGCTGGAGGGCTGAGAGGTCAGCGAGCAGCAATAACAGTGCAGCAAACATGAAGCAAGGACGTGTTGATTTCTTTGGAACGATCCGCCTGTGTGGGAGACTGTTGCACCATTTCCACGTGGTGTGTCTCACTCTGTGCTTGGGAACCTCACAGCTCACAACATCACACGCTGAAGGAAAAGACAGAGGAAAGACAAGGTTCCTCTCACTGCTGTCTTTTCTGTGTCTGTCCATCGACGGCCCAGCGACCAGAGCTTCGGTGGTTCAGGCAGGCAGATCCGGGTCATGTGATCAGCTGCAGGAACTCCTCATGTGATTGGGGGCAGGTTGCTTAAACTGCTCTACTGCTCTTGTATTTTCTCTGTATTTTTTGATGTATTTAGTACTTTCATGTTCTTTTATATTTATGTTCTTGCTAAGGGACTGCAGATGTTAAAGAGCATTTCTGGCTTATTTTCAGACTAATAATGATGTTCATCAATAACTTCACACATTAACTTCAGCTTAGCTTGACAGGTTGAGTTTAGCCTAACTTGACGCGTTAACTCCAGCCTAACTTGACAAGTTAACTCCAGCCTAACTTGACACGTTAACTTAGGCTTAGCTTGACATGTTAACTCCAGCCTAACTTGACAAGTTAACTCCAGCCAAACTTGAGACGTTAACTTCAGCTTAACTTGACACGTCAACTCCAGCCTAACTTGACACGTTAACTCAAGCCTAACTTGACAAGTTAACTCCAGCCTAACTTGACACATTAACTCCAGCCTAACTTGACAGGTTAACTCCAGCCTAACTTGACAGGTTAACTCCAGCCTAACTTGACAAGTTAACTCCAGCCTAACTTGACACGTTAACTCCAGCCTAACTTGACAAGTTAACTCCAGCCTAACTTGACACGTTAATTCCAGCCTAACTGGATACGTTAACTCCAGCCTAACTTGCCATGGTGACTTCAGCTTGGGTTCATGTTTTCTCTTTGATGCAGCTGAGGAAAGGCAGACCTGCCTGACTGCAGCCCTGTTGTTTGATTCAAACCCTTATATTTGCCTTGTGAGGCCAGGAGGTCTGATGCTGCTGCAGCCGCATCTCCCAGCCGTCCCTCTGATGACCAGTATTGATCCTAACAGTCATTCTCAATGCAGCTGCTTTGGACACTTGATGTAAAAGCCTTCAGTGCCTTTTTCTTCTCAGCCACACGTGTCCGTCCGCAGTGTGGACGACCAGCAGGATGGAAACAATATGTGGGACTGTAAACCGTGTTTGTGAGGCCTTTGAGGCAGTTTTCCATGCTGAGATACAGTTACAGTTTAAAGCTGCTTTATATATTTCCCAGTTGATATGATCCTACAAAAACAAATGAGGTGATGCAGTAACAATGCTGCAGTTTATGAGCTTTATTGTAATAAACATAAACCCAAGAGCAGGTGGAACGATTGTAGAATGGTGGATCCCCAGGGCCCGCCAGAGTGTTCAGTGAGTGAATCACAAGCTGAAGTATTCAGGGAGGAAACAATGGCCCGTAATTAGAGAGCTGCATGCTGAAGGCTTCCAAACAATACTGGTGCTCTGCTGGAGCACAGTGTGTGTGTGTGTGTGTGTGTGTGTGTGTGTGTGTGTGTGTGTGTGTGTGTGTGTGTGTTTCCATATATGTACTGTTTGTGTCATTGAAATCAAAATGCAAAGGACTTCCTGTGTGACATTCCTCTGCTAACTTGATCATGTTCAGTAGCGGCCTGGGAAGTGAGTGACCTCACTCCCACTCTCACATACACATGTGCGTATGTGAGAGAGACAACCTTCCTCCTGAGCTGCCAACAGTTGTCCCTCGGTCTATGACATGATAACTTTTCACAGTTTTCACACATGTAATCTAAGAGTCTTGTATAATGATATTTCTCCAAATGTGTGTAGAATTCAAGGTTCTGAGCCGCGTCATCATCCATGCGGAGGGAAACCTTGAACTGTGGTGCATCCCGTCTGCTGCCAGGACTCATTGTTATTCCTAGAAACCGCTGTGAGGGAGCAGTTGTTTGAGGAGATCACACTGCTCGGGCCTGTCAGTCCGTCTCTCAGTCTGGAGCCACGGCAGCATCTAAGGACTTGGACTGAAAAGAATATTGAGTAAATGATTACCAGTCAAAAAAGAAACAAGCAGCAGCCATTTTTGCTCAATCTGGTGTCCCTAAACAATCGGTGTTCACTTCCACATTCCATGAGGAACCACAGACGGTGGTTCTTCATCAAGTGAGAGCAGGGAAAAATTCACTGGGACTGGGACTGGGATCTCGGACTGGTACAGGGGCTGGGACTGGGACTGGGATCTCGGACTGGTACAGGGGCTGGGACTGGGACTGGGATCTCGGACTGGTACAGGGGCTGGGACTGGGACTGGGACTGGGATCTCCACCTGGTCCGGGGCATTTCCTATTTTTGAAGAACGTGGTTGCAGTAATAAATTCTTTTTCAAGGGTGAATTGTTCTAAATCTGGAGCAGTTTGATTACTGGGGACTGGAGGCTGTCATGGAGAAATAACCCACCATTGGTCACCTCTGGTCTCCTCAGTCCTGAGCTGCCTTGTCGCTGCGTTTGATACCCACTCTATTTTTGCAAACATACATATTGATCACGTGATGTGTCTGTTTGCTGGTACACCTACCGACGCTACCATGGTGTCATTTTGTTCATAATTACAGAAATAAAATCGCACCTTCAGATTTAATCCATGTACTTTATAATACACGGACATCTTACAGAGAACGTCAGCAAGGTTGTGTTGAGCTGCGTTGTCATCAGTTGACACCAGAGATGAAGTTTAGGTGATGCACTCACTTCCAGCTGACTGACACACGCAGCTTCTTCCTGATTCATGACCTCAATAACCATGCTTGGCGTCTGTTTCTTCACATTCATAATAGAATAGAACGTAAAATCAACATCCCAGCTTGGATGTTTGCTTCACTGTTGCCTGGTTTTGCTCCCATTTGCTGGAATCCACAAAAGAACCACGAGTCCATCACAAGATGCTCTGTAAGCTCCTCCTACTCCAGGATCAGTTCCCATCAGCCTCAAACCAGGGGCAGAGGGCGAGTCGGACCCTGGCGCAGCCCGATCGTGGTCCAGTGTTCCCCCAGCAAGACAGAAGACACCAAACTCTGTGCTGGATTCGTCAGAGCACAACAGAGTAAAAGAACTGCGAGCCTCTTTCAAACAACAGAACTGGTGAGCAAAGCTCTCGCTGAGGAGCAGTGAGACTGCAGGAGATGGAAACTGAGAGATTGTCTATGGATGAGGGAGCAGACAGCCTGAGGGAGCCGCCTGCACCGGCGGAGCTTCTGTCACAGCTCTGCTGACACACTAACAGGACAGGTTCAGGTTCTGGTCTTAGTCTTGACCGTGAGTGACAATTAGTCATGTTGACTAGAACTTCAGTGTTCCAGCAACTTGACTTCAGTTCATCCGAGTCGGGAGGCTCCACATTTATTGGTGAAAGCGTCACCTTCCTCGGTGCTGGGTGATAAGGGGCGGGCCTTGAAGCTGGATTTGTGACATCACAAATATTTAGGACGCTGATCCTGGTCCAGTTTTCAGCAGCTACTCGTTAGATGTGGACTTTTGGAGCCTCCAGGTCCCCAAAAGTGAGAGAGACGTCTGAGTCCTGCAGATAAACACGAGCGTGAGGAACGTTCTCAGTGAGGGAGCAGAGACGGTGGCGAGGGAGGAACTTTAATGAGGAAGAAATGATTGACTGACTCATATTATAGTATTTCCAGTACTTCAATACATGGGGGGAGGGATCTTTCATTCTAGGCCTCACTTCTACTTTCTCAGATGGAATCAAAACAAAACACAAAGACACGAAGATCAAATGTGTCTCAATGGTGAATTAAATCTTACAGAGTGAGGGATCGTTGCTTGAGACCCGTCTGACTCAGCACCACTGTATCTTCAGATCTTCTCTCGGTACCAAACCGTCTCCAGAGGCTGGTCCTGAACCAAACGATCGTATTTCTTTTCCTTGCTGGGTCTTATTGATATTCCCGATTTGAGAGCAGACAGTTTCAGCCTTTTTGGTTTGTCCTGCTCAAGAGTTCAGAATGTTGCTTTGCTTGGCCCAGGAATCGGTAATTAAACATTTGAAATAGTCAATAAGAGCACAGGAAACACACACACACACACACACACACACACACACACACACACACACACACAAACATACTCGTGTGTAAAGTTTGTGTGCACACATAAAACTGGCTTGTGTTTAGTGGTCTGCTTATCTTTAGAGAGCAAGGGTTAGCTCAATATCTCTACTTCCTCTTTCTCTTTAAGACACACACACACACACACACACACACACACACACACACACACACACACACAGGTGGGCAACATATAACAGCATATCAGGAAGGTTAAGTAGGGAAACAGGCCTGAGATCAGTGTGGCCGATGAATGGAAACTGTCCCAAAGCCACACTCAGCTGCTTAAAGAACACAAGCTATGATTTCTGAAATGATAACAATAACACACACACACACACACACACACACAAACACACACACACGCACACATGGCTTTTGTTATGGAAACAGACTTGTGTGTGCTTAAGGTTTGGCAGGGGAGTGGTGAAACTATTCACCCATAAGCTCAGAGTATCTGGATTTCATTTGCCTTAAATCAGATCTGCTTCAAGAGCAATCAGAGCCAGAGCCATGGTAGCGGTGTGTTTCTGAGGGTTGCTAGGGGCAACCAGGGGCACTCTGGAAACAATAGCACAGCTGGACAGTAGAGTGTGCAAGCATATCTGTAATTCAGCTAACATGTGAAAGTGAGTTTACAGAAATTACCTGCCAAATCCTGTTAAGAGTAGAGTGTCATACCAGATACCATATGTTGTCACTGCACACACACACACACACACACACACACACACACACACACACACACACACACACACACACACACACACACACACACACACACACGCACACACACACACCACTAAGCTGCTGTACTTATGAGGGTCTATTTAGTTCCTTCTGCTATCCCAGCAACTGCAATCCTGAATCAAATCCAGAGTGTGACTGTGACAAGGCCTGGACCCCCAACTGGTGACCCTCAACAACTCTCAAACAAATACATCAAGATGCAGTCGTCGTAGTTTTCATGACACAGAAATGAAGCTCTGCTGCACAATGCCCCTTTTACACACTGGTTAGACAAAACCCAATCACACCTGCTCAGATCTGCACAGGGATCAGATTCAATCAGCCTTCAGGTCCTGGTCACATGACCCTGCAGTCAGGAAGTTCTCCCTCTGATGAACCCTCAGGTGAGCTGAACCATGCTGCTATCAGGTCCAGCGGACGAACAATGTGACATCACCACACCATGGCCCGAAGGTTGATCCCAAACTAACAAACAATCCTGCTGCTGACCAGCAAAAATGAGTCCAGTCCATCCACCCACCCATCCATCATCCCTCCCTATATCCATCATCCATCCCTCCATCCATCATCCCTCCATCCACCCATCATCCATCCCTCCACCCATCCATCCACCCACCACCCATCCATCATCCCTCCCTCCATCCATCATCCCTCCATCCACCCATCATCCATCCCTCCATCCATTCATCCACCCATCCATCCAGCCCTCCATCCATCCATCATCCATCCATCCCTCCATGTTCTCCCTCTTCTCCTGTTCAGGGTGGTGGGGGTGGAGCCTATCCCAGCAGCCTTCCCCCTGGACAGGTCACCAGTCCATGGCAGGGCCAACACATAGAGACAGACAACCATTGGCTCTCCCAGCCACGCCTACGGTCAATTTAGAGTCTGGATTAACCTGGTCCCTCTTGATGTCTTTGGACTGTGGAGGAAGCTGGAGTACCAGAGAGAACCCAGCAGGAACAGGGAGAACATGGAGACTCACCCAGAAAGACCCCGTGCTGCAGCCGGGGCTCCACCCACAACCTTCTTGCTGGGGGGTGACGGTGCTGTGTCTCTCTTATCTGGACTTGTCAGTCTATCTGTGTGACCTTATATGGCTGTGTATCAATAAAGGCCACTGTTAAATGTGGTGTTCTTAGTCTTCTGCGTGTCATTTAACACCCACACTGTACAGCAGCATCTTTGGTAGCCAATGTTTCCAACATGGCGGCCAGGTACAAGCACACAATCACACAGATAAACCGTACACAATTGATGGAGATGGTGATGTGAGAATTAGGCAACACAGTAGCAGCTTCTTCCGTCATGTCTGAACACTGTCCCTGTTTCACTGGAGTCTCACGAGCCTGTCCCATTATCCTGGCTTCAATTTGGATGAATGGCAGATACATACTGGTGACACGTGATAGCAGATGCTGGTTCTGGCTCCTGGCCAGCACGTCTTCCCCACCCTGTGATCATGTGATCGAGGTCAGCATAGCCTGCCGCCACAAAACTGAACATTAGTCTGAGCTGAACAAATCACAGCAGCTAAATCATGAGAGTTTCTTTTCCTTGCAGTAGTTTACCATCAGTTTGATCGCGCCAATTGTGAGGTCTGGAAGGTTTACACACAGAAACGCAAAAACCCACTTGGTTAGGCTCGGGGGAAGGTCGGGGTTTAGGTTGGAATAAAGATTAGTTATCAACAAAACACGCCGATAGCTCACTAAATGAGGGGTGACAGCGGTCCTGACGCCTCGTTGATGGGAAAATCATTCTGCTTCAGTAGCAGAATGGTGGGACATCCGGTTTCGGATGATGTATTACACAGAGCCAAGCTCCTGTTACTGTACGCACCGCTCATCAGGGTGTTTCCAGATCAGAATGGTAGCAGCTGCTTGTGCTTGTTGGCAGTGCTGACCGGGCACAGCTGTCCGAACTGCAGCGAGGAGCATCGAGCACTTTCACATTCGAGATGAAGGGCAGAGCTATACACATGATTATGATGACTTGATTCCTCTGCAGTGCCAGGATGCACAATAAAAGAGTTAAACGTGGAGGAGATGTGCAACTCCACCACTGGACGATGAAGAACAAAGTTCTCAACCAGAGCTCAACCTCACCTCTCGTCCTTGGTGAAGAGGAGGAGATCGGACACGCTGCCTCTGTGGGTCTGTGAGTTGTTATGACCTGTTTCTCACCAGGCAAACAAACCCCGGCCTTGAGTCGTCCCTGCAGTGAACCACAGCGTAGCGAGCTGGTCCATCAGCAGTCTGGTAGTGCACATGTAACTACAGCATAGCCAGCTGCTGCACCACACAATGAATGGACCCCCCCCAGGCCTGCCTGCCCTGTAACCATCAAATACTGGTTTCCTACAAGGCTTTTACATGAAAGGTAGAAGAGGAAGACAGCTGAGGTCCCTACTTCTCCTCTGGATTGGGTAATGGATGGGTAGGCCTGGCGGCTGCTGCTGCTAATTGGTAGCTTGGTGTTTAAAGAGGGTCCTTTAACTGAGAAGCCTCAGGGGAGGTCTCTAATTTAGGCCTTGATACGCCCCCTTCCCCCTCGATCCAAGTGAGGATGCACGCCATACAGACGATGTTGTTTTGAGTGTGTGTTCACGCAGACACACACAAGTGTACTGCACATCGATGCAGCTCCGCATTTTGTCTTCTGAGCCTCCGTTTGGAATGAAAACTAAACACACACAACATACACATGTCTCTGTGTACAGTAAACACACACAAATGAAAAACCAAGTCTTGACAGTTCATGTGTGAAACCACAGATTCATTAGAGTGGCGTCACCATGTCACACCACACACACACACACATCCTCTGCCATATAACATCAGCAGCTAGATTACAACACTGGTCAATTATCCGTCCATCACCTATCCATCAGCCGTCATCCATCCATTTTCTGTACCCATTAAGGGTCCTGAGGGGGTGGAGCCTATCCCAGCTGACATTAGGAGAGAGGCGGGTTCACCCTGGACGGGTCACCAGTCCATCTTGGGCACGGTCACTGGGGGAAGTGGAGATTGAAGGGTTACTGGATGGTCACTCTGCCTCTGCCCCCCCCCCCGCCCCCTGCATGCAGATCATCAAAACGCCCTTTTAAACACACAACTACCGTCTTCAGCTGTGAAGCTCTGGTGATCGTGAATGTGCCAAGATTCATTTGCCATCAGAACCTTTCCCCCCACCAGATGAACAGGCCTGTATTTGACTGATTGACTGGATCTCATCAGACACCCAGAAATCAGGAGAAAGATGGTGTGAGAGGGAGTCAGCAGGAGACTGGTTCCTCTCTGGGGTTCCTATCAGCCAGGGCAGAATTCCCTGTCTCATGTGCAAGAATTCCTGAATCATTCCTTGGCTGCAGGCTCTGGCAGCAGCCTGGATACCAGAGTGAACATAAACATTTAGGAGCAGGGCCTGCACGGGGGTCCGAGCTTTTGCACGTGGCTCCCTGAGGCCTTTCCTGTCTCCGTTATTCCCTGACCTTTGAGCTGCAGGCAGGGCAGGACGGCTGGAAGGAAGGCTGAGGAATCCTCCTTCACTTGCTCATCATTGGGAATTTTTTGAACAAAAAGTTTTGAAAGTTCTGTTTTATCACATTTAGTAATGTGTTTGTGTTGGTTTGAATGAGAACCTCTGAGCAACAGAGCTGCGCCTTTGCTGCAGCACAAAACGTATCTGGAGGACGAGCTGCCATCAGCTGCCTGTTGAATTCATAACTGGTTTCCAGCATTGTAACAGTGTGCAATTTAAAGCAGCCTTGTGAAAAGGAAGAAACATATTTTGCCCTAAAATCATTTTTTTGAGAATTGTTAAATTTCCAGCAGTGAAAAAAACACCCAAACACAGACGTTGGTCTGGCGAGCCTGCGTCAGTCACTCGGACACATCAACGTGTAAATCTTTGCTCACTGAAGACCAACTTGTGTTGCTAAATGTCTTGTTGAACTGGAATTAGAACTGGATTTTCAGGATATTTGTGGTTATTGTGCCAAACTTGTGCTTCCTCTACTCTCCTCGTTTGCCCTTCAACCTCCTCAAGGTGTCTCAGACAGAGAGGCAGGAACGGAACCTTCAGCATCTGAGCACTGGCCGATGAAGCAACAGCCGCCCACCAGCAACAGTACAGAACAACACAAGAGTTTGTTGTGTTTGTGTGTCTGTGGACAGACACTGAGGGGATTAAAGGTCACATGCAAGAGGCTGCTACAATAATGGTTCTATCACCACTGGCAGTCACGTGGGACGTTTGCCAGCTGGGAGATATTTGGTGTTTCGCTGTTGCTTGGTTCCATCTGTGACTTGACAATTCCCAGCATTACTCAGTGCCTTCCCCCATAACTCTGCCATGATTCACAGAGTGACACGCGGAGCCGTCTGCCTTCAGCATCACCACATCTGGACCTCTGGAAGAGACATTTAACACTCAGTGATTCTAATGGGAGTCAGAGGCGAACGTCCACTGTGTGAGTGGAGAACCATCACAGCCCCTGATGGCTGGCAGCAACTGATTCGCTTTCCATCCACTTAAGTTGAAGCCCATTTAATGCATCAGGAAAGGTTGAGGGAATGGCAGGAGCAGCGACATCTTAGGCTAAACTTGACCAATCAGAAGTTTCCATCACCATCACTTTCACTCCCAAGCTTTGTCTTTGTCTTTGTGTGTGTCCAACACTTGCTGGTCAACCCTGCCCGACCACAGCTAACAACTCAGGTCCAATTTTGATGATTGGCAGCTCCTCTTCTTCTACTGTGTGACAACCAAAGCCATGCGCCACACTGCCATCTTTGGCGGCACTATCTGGTCTTTGATCTTCACCTGAACCAGTTGATGAAAACACACTAAAGGAACATTTCCTCTCTGCTACAACTGGAAATTAACAAAGTCAACTGCCAAGCCTGAATGAGACAATTCAAAGCCAGTGTGACAGAAGCAGCGAGGCCCTGAACCTGCTTTCACAATAATCACACGTTCAATAGGAAACCAGGCTCCTACTCCTACGAGGTAAGAACACATCGGGTGCAATAACACTACTTTTATTAGGTCTTGCTGCTGTTTAAAACTATTGAAAAAATAAACCACCACCCTGCAGCGCCACCTCGTCTCCATCCTGGTGCCTCTGGCTGGCAGCAGATCTGTGTGGACCACCATACACCAATGTGTGACCGCACACCTCTAATGCTCGTGATACAAGCCGAAATGATAACCACCATCCACCATCCACCATCCACCATCCACCATCCATCATCCACCATCCATCCATCATCCATCCATCATCCATCCACCATCCATCCATCCACCATCCATCCACCATCCATCCATCCATCCATCCATCATCCATCCATCCATCATCCATCCATCCACCATCCATCCACCATCCATCCACCATCCATCCATCATCCATCCATCCACCATCCATCCACCATCCATCCATCCACCATCCACCATCCATCCATCCATCCATCATCCACCATCCATCCACCATCCATCCATCCACCATCCATCCATCCATCATCCACCCATCCATCCACCATCCATCCATCCACCATCCATCCATCATCCACCATCCATCCATCATCCACCCATCCATCCACCATCAATCCATCATCCATCCACCATCCATCCATCATCCACCATCCATCCATCAACCGTCCACCATCCATCCATCATCCACCCATCCATCCATCATCCATCCACCATCCATCCATCATCCACCCATCCATCCATCCATCCACCATCCATCCACCATCCATCCGAAATGATAACCACCATCCATCATCCACCATCCATCCACCATCCATCCATCCATCCACCATCCATCCATCATCCACCCATCCATCCATCATCCACCATCCATCCATCAACCGTCCACCATCCATCCATCATCCACCCATCCATCCACCATCCACCCATCCATCCATCCACCCATCCATCCATCATCCACCATCCATCCACCATCCGTCCACCATCCATCCATCATCCATCCACCATCCACCCATCATCCACCATCCATCCATCATCCACCATCCATCCACCCATCATCCACCCATCCATCCACCATCCATCCACCATCCATCCATCATCCATCCACCATCCACTATCCACCATCCATCCACCCATCATCCATCCATCATCCATCAACCCATCATCCATCCACCATCCATCCATCCACCTATCATCCATCCACCCCTCCATCTTCTCCATCTTCTCCTGTTGAGGGTGGAGCCTATCCCAGCAGCCTTCCCCCTGGACAGGTCACCAGTCCATGGCAGGGCCAACACATAGAGACAGACAACCATTGGCTCTCCCAGCCACGCCTACGGTCAATTTAGAGTCTGGATTAACCTGGTCCCTCTTGATGTCTTTGGACTGTGGAGGAAGCTGGAGTACCAGAGAGAACCCAGCAGGAACAGGGAGAACATGGAGACTCACCCAGAAAGACCCGTGCTGCAGCCGGGGCTCCACCCACAACCTTCTTGCTGGGGGCCCACAGTGAGGACCACTGCTCCACCGGGCCGCCTGATATCAAACTACATTTTGATGACATCAAATATTTTAATTCCATAGTAGAATGTCTCCTATTTCACATTAAATTCTCTTTAGAGAAGATATCATAAAAACCAGACAAGCTTGACACAGCTGGACCCTCACACCATTCACACAGAGCTGCTGCAATGAGTTAAGAGCAAAGGTTGTCATTGTTAAGGTTCACCAGTGAAAGTAGAAGTACAAGTATCAGCAAATACTGCTTCTCATACTTGAGAGAGTTGTTGGCCCAGTAGTGAGAATTCCATCCACGGTCAGAGTTCCTGACTGAAACACAGAGGGCTGCAGTTCTCAGCAGGTCGGAAAACCTCCTTTTAGCGCGGTGAACCCAGACCCAGACCTTGAACCTGACCCAGACTCAGACCCTGAACCTGACTCAGATCCAGACCCAGACTCAGACCCAGACCCAGATCCTGAACCTGACCCAGACTCAGACCCTGAACATGACTCGGATCCAGACCCAGACACAGACCCAGATCTGGACCCAGATCCTAATCATGACCTTGACCCAGACCCTGAGTCTGTATGTGAGGTACAGGCCGTTCTGCTGTTTCACACCTGCCAACATCTGCATGAGGGAGGTTCCAGTCACAGTCAGTCCGACTGCAGTTCCACATTAAGCCGTCTAATCTCTTTAATACATCTTAGACCGAGCAGGAGCAGGAGGAGGAGGAGGAGGAGGAGCAGGAGGAGCAGGAGGAGGAGGAGGAGCAGGAAGTCCTGGTCACTCCTGCTGCTTCCTTTCTTAGTGATTATGTGACTGTAGCTGTAGAAGATGACCAACAATCAGGGGCGCCGTATTGAGGAGAAACGTTAGGATGATTGTAAAGGCTCATGACTGACAGGGGGCCCCCCCCCAAAAAAAGTAATAATTTTTTAAAATCATAATTATATTTATTCAAAATAAAATAATGAAACAAACAGTCCCTTTGTCTTCATAAAATGTACCCTGTATTCAACAGTACCGTATTTTCCGCACAAGAAGGTGCACCTAAAAGCCTTCAATTTTCTCAAAAACCGACAGTGTGCCTTATAATCCGATGCGCTTTCTATATGGATCAATATTGGATAATTATGGCTAGTAACAGCGGTAAAAACGGTAAAGGGGAATTCCAGTCCCACACCACTTGTGTGTGTATAAAAACCCCAAAATGGCTCCTTTCAAGAGACACGCTTACGACGCAGAGTTCAAACCCAAGGCTGTCAGTCAGCAGCTACCGGTACGTACAGTACCGTATTGTGAATGAACCGACTTGTTTTGGGAGTGAACGGAGTTGTCAGAACGTTGGTTTGTATTCTATGAATAAAGTTTGACTGACTGACTTAGCTGACTGTTTTGTTGACATTCCCTTTAGTGCAGCTCCATCTAGTGGATGCATAACGCAACCCCAGCCACTACAGTAGTTTCTATTCTATGTGCCTTATAATGCAGTGCGCCTTATAGTGCGGAAAATACTGTATTTTAGCCATCCTACAGGATTCTCCTCTTCTTTAGGTTGTAAAATGAACTTAAATATCTTCACTAGTCATTGTGCACTTCACCATCTGTGCTGCCATATTTGTAGTTTCAACCTTCCGTAAAAGCTGCTCTGAAGGAGGACTAGCGAGGAGCGCTAGCGGTGCTAGCTGGAGCTGGTTTAGCAGCCTTGGAAGGACGGTGATTCCGCAGGATTAATGTTGCTCTGTGTCTGTTAGCATCATTAGCTTCTTATTAAACCTTATGCTAAATGAAAGACTATCGAAATAGAACAAGTGAGCAGTTCGGTCACATAGCAACATTAATATATAATAGTGCCTTTTATAAAGGCAGGATTCATTCGCCGGTCAGTCGGTTGGTAATAACGATACCAGAAATACTTTAGACTTGGACCTTCTGTTGTCTTTTTTCATTTGCATCTTGGCTTCCTGCGTTGCAGTAAGCGTGTGACCTCACTTCCTTTTTCTGTATGTTGCTGAACATAGTGCCTTGCTTCGTTGTGCTAGCTAAAGTGTGATCCTCCCTGCTAATTCCTTATTTCATTGACTAATTTCCTGCCAAAACTACAAAGCTAAGTGCTTTATTTGGCCTAAGTTTAAAGACCGTCTGTCTTGTAGTGACAGTCTTTCTTTCTTGTAAACTCTCCCCTCTAAGCTAGCGATGGCTTCCCCCTCTCGCTCTCCTCTCTCCTGCTCAGTGGGCCACATGTTCAGTTCCTCCTCAGCCTCCTGTAGTGGTACTGATAAGTGCGTAAATGTAGTTTGTTTGTAGCATTGGAGGCGAGGCTTAGTGAGGTCGAACTGGACCTGCTGCAGATCCACACCGATGGATCCAAACAATTAGCTACTAGAGCTAGCCAGTCCCTGTTAGCTGGTGATGACCGCCTTAGCTTAGCTCCTAGCTTGGCCCTTGCTGCTCAGGTAGAAAAGCGCTCTATAAAACTGAGTCCATTTAACATTTAAATTAGCAACACTGGCGACCATAGTCAAGTGCATTCCAGGGGCCAGAGGGGGCGACATTGAGTCAAATTTAAAACTGCTGGCTAAAAGTAAACGTAAATATGGTAAAATCGTTATTCATGTTGGCGGTAATGACATCCGACTACGCCGGTCGGAGGTCACCAAATTAATATTGAGTCGGTGTGTACATTTGAGAAGACGATGTCGGACTCCATAGTGTCTCTGGACCCCTGCGGACCAGCGACCACATGTTTAGCCGTATGTCGTCGTTCAACCGCTGGCTGTCGAGGTGGCGTCCAGCAAACCAAGTGGGCTTCATAGACAATTGGAAAACTTTCTGGGGGAGACCTGGTCTGATTAGGAGGGACAGCACACATTTCTAGAAATATGGCCCAGTTTATAATAGAACCAGAACCCTGACAACCCAGAGTTCAGACCAGGAAGCAGAGCTGCCGTCTTACACGCTTCTCTGCGTGTCCACTAGGGGGCAGTTACCCACCCACAAGCCCATGGAAACTGTGTCTGTCCACCGACCACGTCAGTTTACTCACTCCAGTTCTACTGTGGAGGAGTCAATCAGCAAAACCTAATCAAAATTAACACAACCACTAAGTTAACTAAAAAAATATCCGAATTAAAACTCTATGCGTTACATTAACGCTCAACTTGGACGACTTGTTCATTGGCAGCTTTTCTGTGGTAGTTTATTACTGCCGACTGCACTGATCCCTTATCCCATAAAACAGATTGTATGTATGTATATTTATAGTTTTATCATTTTCTGCACCAACAGCACCACAACAAATTCCTCGTATGTGTAAAATCATACTTGGCAATAAAGGTTTTTCTGATTCTGATTCTGAACCTCCTGTCTGCGACTCTTGCTGCCCGTCGCTGATGTAACTCCTCCCCCTCTCACACAACTGCAGTGTTGTTTTCGTCACGCTGGACGACAACGAAAATAACGACGTCAGACCCTTTTTTTCCATGACGAAAATGAGACGAAGACAAACGCCACCGCCATGCCAACGTCACTATCGCCCTGTGAAGACTAAAATGTGACCAAATTGTAAACATTTTCGTCTGACAAGTACGAGACGAGACTAAATTGTGAGTGGGTGGACGATCAAAGTGTCAAAACATGCGGGTTTTGTCCGCCAAGTATAACAAGCATGCAATGTCCATCAAGAGCTCAAACATCAGACTGGAGCCAGCTGTAGCTGTTGGTCCTAATGGTCACGCCCCCATCATCAGTACACATGACTAAAAGCCTCTTTCTCTCACACACACACACACACACACACACACACACACACACACACACACACACACACACAGAGTCTGGGCCTGTCTGCAGCAGACAAGACTCACACCTCGGCAGCAGCAGCGGTGTCGGGTGGTCGTGAACAGAGGGACGATTAAAGCATAGCTTTAGTCTGTGAGGCTCACCCTGTGATGCAGTTTCTGTTTGTATGAAGCCTAAAGTTTGGTGGTGGTGGTTCCACCTCCCTGTGGAGCAGAGAGCGCTTCCTAGTGCTACATGCTAAAGCTAGAATGAACGGGGCTGCCAGGGCCCCCTAATGTTGGCTGGTTTAAAGCAGCCTTCTATTAATCTAGCGTGTTATGAATAAAACCCTGTTCATTTGTGGACGGGTGGCAGGTGGAGTGCTCTGACCCGTGTTTGTGGGACTGGGAAACACGGGAGTCCTCAGACCTGCTGCTGTTCCCTGTCTAAGCAACACACCTGGATGCTTAAACCAATAACAGCAGCTAAAGCCAACTTGGAGGACATGAGGTCGTTCACATGGAAGTCAAGTGTGCTTTTATTTTTGTTTAGTCCTATTTTATTGTGATACAATACTCCTATTGTGTGCCAGTGTGTTGTCTGCATCTGCAACAAAAGAATAAAAGTAAAAGGTAGAGAAAGAAAAAGAGGGGAAACTCCCCTTTGAAGGTGGATCAGTTTCAGTGCTCCATCCTAACACTGTAGTGGCCTCTTAAGTACCCACACACACATCTTTATTTAGAGGGATCTTTGATATTTGACTAAAACCTTTGAGTTTTCGCCGACTAAAACTAGACGAAAACTATCAAGGATAGAAATGACTAACATGTGACTAAAACTAAGAAGCATTTAGTCCCAAAGACTGAGACTAAAACTAAATCTAAAATGCCTGCTAAAAACAACCCTGCACAACTGGAAAGTGGGTGGCTGAAAACAGAGCAGATCGCCTGATGCAGAGTTAGCAGGGACTCATACAGAGTTCTTAGCTTCTACGTTCTGATTGCAATGACCACCACAATGGAGTGGTGTTTGGGATTTGTTGGTTATTATTCAGACCAAAGAAGAAAGGTCTTTGCACTGTCCAACCCTGATACAGGTGTTATTCCCTCTGAAGTTGTGATGATAACTTTATCAACATAATCACAGTGATTTTCTTGCATATGGCTCAGCCCCACCACTGAGTGTCCAGCGTGGCTGTCAACAACACTGACCTCTGACCTTCAGTCTGGAATGTGATGTAGACACAATAGAGCAGACGAAGGTGCAGTCCTTGCTGACTTCCTCTGAAGCCAAACAGAGTTGCCCTCAGTGCAGCGCATGTCGAACAGCATAGAGTTATGACTTCCTTCACTTGCCTCTCTCTCTGTCTCACACACAAACACACGCACATACACACACACGCGCACACACCACACACACGCGCGCATACGCACACACACACACACACACACACACACACACACACACACACACACACACACACACACACACAAAGTCAAGGGCAATACTATCAGTAGTTTGCTTTTTCCTGCCAGGGTTGAGAACTGAGATTCGCAGGGTCTCAAACACATCATTCCATTGTTGGCCTCACTGTTTATTCAGTCAGAATAACGGAGATTCCAGTTGCTCAGGTGCAACATGGAGGTTATGAGGCTGCAGAGGATGAAAGACACACGGTGACCACGTGGTCACTCTCCATGTCAATGCCAGGAGAAGCAGATGCTGCGGAGGCGATCGGACGGAAGACTGCTTTGATTTTCTTGTGCTAAAGTTCCAAGGCTGGAATGACCAGCACCGCTTCAGGAAGCAGGAAGTCCAGGATGTCTCCTCCCAGTGAGGTGACCGGCCCACGTGATGATGGCGGAGATGGCGGACACATGATGATGATGGCGGACAGGTGATGATGACAGAGACATGATGATGGCGGAGATGTGATGATGGCGGAGATGGCGGACAGGTGATGATGGAGGAGACGTGATGATGGCGGAGACGTGATGATGGCGGAGACATGATGATGGCGGAGACGTGATGATGGCAGAGACGTGATGATGGCGGAGACATGATGATGGCGGAGACGTGATGATGCTGGAGACGTGATGATGGCGGACAGGTGATGATGGCGGAGACGTGATGATGGCGGACAGGTGATGATGGCGGAGACATGATGATGGCGGAGACATGATGATGGCGGAGACGTGATGATGCTGGAGACGTGATGATGCTGGAGACGTGATGATGGCGGAGACGTGATGATACTGGAGACGTGATGATGGCGGAGACATGATGATGGCGGAGACGTGATGATGCTGGAGACGTGATGATGGTGGAGACGTGATGATGGCGGAGACGTGATGATGTGTTTTTCGAGAACCACCCTGCTGAGGAGGGTTGAGGTCTATGAATGAAGTGGTTGAGAGTTACTTGTTATTCCTGTCGCTAAGTTGGCCACAAAACCTGCTTCATGCTAGCATGGCAAGTTCCCAGTGAGGAACATGGAACCGTCACAAGCTTGACGTCCTCACTGCTGACTGGAGTCACGCGTTGGCCTGTGTTCAGGGCCAAATGTGCCAATCTGCTTGGCACCGCTGGTGTCCCAGGTCCCATCTGCCACTAGAATTCTAGATCCATGTTTATGTTAATAAAGGCGTGAATGGAGGACCTTGTGACCGCTGACTCTGATCTCAGCCATGAACGTGAACTGTTACCCTACGATGACGAGTGTCACTGGACACAAAGTGACTGTTGACATGAACCTTCTCAGACATTCAGTTGTGTTGTTGATTGTCTGGAGATTCAACTGAGGTTCATAACTGAACCTGCAGAAAGGTCATCTTGGTTTTGCTGGGGACTCTGAGGAATGTCCTCCACGACTGCTGATTGCGTCATAAGTCATAATTAAGTCTTGTTCACTCAGTTGCAGTGAACCACCCACTAACACTGTCCCTGCAAACAGCGCCGGATGTCGCAGCAGATACACTGCAGCACCAGGAAGTCTCCGGGCTGCTGCGACTGACACAAACACCATCAAAACTACAACAGGAACAAAACAAGAACATGAATGAAGTGGTGAAAGAGGCACAATGAACAACAGAACCCAAAACAGAGCAGAGACCAAGAAGTGGAACCAAAACCAGCAAAGCACCACAGCAAGAACCGAGACACAACGGAAACGTCATCACGTTCACCACAGACGTGAAAGATGACACAGACAGAGTTGGCGTTCAAAGACAAGGGTGAGGAGGAGGACGGGAAGAATCTGTCAAATTCTGGAACCGGTCGGTCCAGGAGTTACAGTGGAGGAGCAACTGTGTTCATGTCCTCCAGCAGCAGAAACAGCTGATATTGATATCAGTTCCAAATGGACACACACACACACACACACACACACACACACACACAAACAAAAGGGGATTTGCAGGTCCTCTTGCCTGCTTTGACAGTGGTGAGTCTGTCAATACTTGAGCCCTGGGCTCCTGTCTGGTTTCTGGGGTCGGAGGGGATCAGTCCAAGGGAGCGTATGCATCAGTATAACTTCATCCAGCAGAGGGTGCTGTAAAACATTTGACCTGTAGGTAAAGGAGGCTAAAGATGTTGTTAAGGAAGCTGAGGACGGTAGTGAGCAGAGTCATCCTCAGTGGACAGTCCCAGCACCACAACACCTGAGGAGCAGCACGCTGGAGTGTTCTGGGCCTCCCTGATATTGATATCAGTTCCACATGGACACACACACACACACACACACACACACACACACACACACACACACACACACACACACACAAACAAACAAACACATCAGCTGACAACATGGCACCTAGAACCCAGAACCTTAGAGGCAGCTGGAGGACCAGACACACACTTGGATAGTTTTTCTCCCATCAGCCTTCATGAGCTCAGTTCAATAATGTCCTCCTCTAAACCTCCACCTGTCTCCTAGACCCCATCCCAACTAAGCTGCTCCATGACTCTCTCCCTCGTTAGCCCCTCCCTCTTAGATATGATCAATGTGGCGCTGGTATCTGGTTCCGTCCCTCAGTCCTTTAAAGTAGCAGGAATTAAACCCTCCTCAAAAACAAGCCTGGATCCAGAAGTTCTACCAACTACAGACCAACATCACATCTTCCTTTTCTCTCCAAGGTTCTGGAGGAAGCAGCTGCTAAACAGCTCTGTGACTTCTCCATAGCAACAGCTGATTGGAGGATTCAGTCAGGTTCCAGGTTCATCCTAGCACAGAAACAGAACTAGTCAAAGGTACCAGTGACCTCCTCCTGGTATCAGATGAGGGACTGGTCTCTGTGCTGGTCTGATTAGATCTTAGTGACCACCCATTGACCACCATATCCTTCTACAGAGAGTGGAACCTGTCACTGGTATTAAAGGAACCACACTAAACTGGTTCAGGTCCTATTTACTAGGTCATCTCAGTTGGTACCAGTTAATGATGGTTCCTCTGAGACCACTACAGTCAGTTCTGGTGTTCCACAAGGGTCTGTGCTTGGACCAGTCCTCTTCACCTTGTACCTGCTTCCTCTAGGTCACATGATCAGGAAACACTCCATTAATGTTCACTGCTATGCAGACGACACTCAGCTGAACTCATCAATGATCCACATGGAACAAACCAGCTGACTAAACTGGAGGCATGTCTGACGGACAAGAAACATGGAGGACCATCATTTCCTTTATTAAACTGATAAACTGAAGTTCTTGTGCTGGGCCCAAACACCTGAGGACCACCTGATCTGATGAGACAGGTACCCTGGATGGCACCACCCTGGCCCCCAGCACCACCGTAAGGAACCTAGGAGTTCTCTTTGACCAGGATCCTTTATCTCCCACATTCATCAAATCTCCAGGACGCCTTCTTCCATCTCCGTAACATCGCTAAGATCAGACACATCCTGGCTCAAGAAGATGCAGAAAAACTAGTCCCTGCTTTTGTCACTTCCAGGCTGGATCACTGCACCTCCCTCCTACCAGGCTGGACTAATAAGTCCCTAAAGACTCTCCAGCTGGTCCAGAACGCTGCTGCCGCGTGTTGACTAGAACTGGTAGCAGAGACCAGGTCTCTCCTGGACTGCTTCTCTGCATGGCTCCCTGTCAGATTCAGAACAGAATTTAAAATTCTTCTTCTACCATCAAAGTCCTCAACAGTCGGGCTCCTTCATCCCTGACAGAGCTCCTAGTCCCCTATGATCCAGCTAGAACCCTTCACTCCCAGGATGCAGGGTTCCTGCTGGTTCCTAGAGTTCTAACAGTAGACTGGAGCCAGAGCCTTCAGCTATCAGGCTCCCCTCCTGTGGAACCGTCTCCCAGTTTCAGTCCAGGACCCAGACCCCCTCTCTAGGTTTAAGAGCAGACTAAAGACCTCCTTGTTGATCAGGCTTATAGTCAGGACTGCTTAGGCTGGCCCTTAGACCTGCTGCTATAGGCTCAGACTGCTGGGATCCCCCATGATGCACTGGGCTTCCCTCTCCTCCTCCTGTCCTCAGACGTGTTACTAACTCCTCTTCTTCTCCCCTCATCTCAGATCCTGGTGCTGCTGGAGGAGGCTCCAGACCTGAAGAGGCTCCAGCTGCCACCCGTAGCTCCACCTGCTCTACTAGTAAAGTGTCATGAGAGAACTTTTGTTGGAGTTGGTGCCGTACAAATAAAACTGACTTGACTTTTGCCTGAGGAAGATTTCACAGAGAAGACAAGAATACCGTTGTTCACCAAGAGTGAAAAAGACCTGGACCCACTCTTCTATATCCTCCACTCAGGACACACTCCTCCATGTGAGACCCCTCCCCACTCAAGACCACAGCCTGTAACTGCTGCTCTCACTCACCACATCTCTCAGGCATTGTGTGTGTGTGTGTGTGTGTGTGGTACTTGCAGGGACCTTGGGGGTCTTGCCTCAAGCCACATAATAGCTCCTCCTCCCCAGTGATCCTGCAGTAATAGCAGGCCTGGCAGTAGCTAATGGCAGCATCTCTCTAATGATGTCTCCATTGATCCGGGGCCATGCAGCTATTTAGGGAAAACTGTGGCTTCTCCGCCTCACGTCTGCCCCCCCCTTCTGTGTCTTTACGAGGTGCCATCAGTGGAGCTCCAGCCAGTGTGATGAGTGTGGCCGGGCTGGAGGGGGATCTGGCTTCAGGATGATGAGAATGCCCGCACTAATTGATAGCTGCGTCTCTGGCTTTGGTTTCACAATGAACCCTGCCGGCTTTGTGGTTCGCATCTCAACAACTGACACACTGGAGTTTATTTTTACACTTCTACTAAACCAACAACCAGGCGACGGCTGCTTGTCGTCCATTTCCTCTGCACAAAAGCTCCTGACGGAATCATGTGGTTCCCTTGAGGGAACAGGCCAGCCGGTAACCAGGCCAACCCCTGGGCTCCAGCAAGGCTGACTTTCCTCTCTGTTACCACTTGGGTTGTTGTTGCTTTGTTAAAAATTCAATTCTGGAAGAACTTCACCATCACCAAGAAGAGGTCCAATTGTTCATACAATTTTTAAGTTGAGAGTAGCACACTGGCAGTTTACAGCAGGGAAGAAGAGGAGGGGATGCGATGCTAACAGAGCACATCCATGCATCAGAGACCACCTCCTCAGGTGACACTTGGCTCCAGCATGGAAATGGAAATGATCGTCTCAAAAACACAACAGCATGAACAGCAACATCCCCAATAATATGGACCAATACATCAACAATAATACACATATACATATACATATATATATGTGTGTGTGTGCGTGTGTGTGTTGTGTGTATGTGTGTGTAATCAGCAGTGACTCCTGGTGTTTTAACATGTGTGTTTATCATCCAGGTGAGTCCTCCTGCTTCACGTGTCTTTCACCACCCAGAAAATTGATGATTTTCCCTGCCTCAAGAGCTTCACTGCTTCGACAACAGTGCCACCTTGTGGCTGCATCAGTTACTGCACACACGTTTACACCGATACAAGAGTGACACCTGCAGCCCAGCAGAGGAACAGCAGGACCTTCCTAAATGACACTGAGCTGACTGTTGTTTGCTCACAGCATCGCCAGCAGGCCTGTTTCTCACCTGGATGCCTGACGTGGTGAAGTAGGGGATCTCAAACTTGACACTGATGGGAGCTTTGCCTTCTTTGTCCTCAGCCTCCACACTGGGCAGGCCAAAGTGGGCTCTCATCAGGTATTCTTTCCCACCCTGAAATGACATATTGGCCCTTTTGTCTTTAGGACATCATGGAATGCAGTTCGTATTAATGATGCTGATTATATTGATTAACTGTTGATGGAAGGACAATCACCCGAACACAGCACAGTCTGAAGTCATCATACATGACGGATGTCAGTAAGTGGTGCCTGCATGGAGAGAGAATGCTTGTCAAATCTTGTACAGTGTAAGAAGATCAAAGGAAACCAGGACCGGGGCGTGGCTCGCGCATGGGCTGAGGCAGGAAGGCTTACACACCAGGAGACACCTTGCTCAGGTGTGCCCAATAATCGCACCACACTTCCTGGACACTCACAATACAAAACAAACACAAAGACTTTCACTCCCTTCGGAGACATCGACCACACCATGAGTCTTTGTACAGCTGACGTTTATTAATTCCTATAAAACACACAATCAGCGGACAAAACATTCACAAAGACAACCAAAAGAACACAGCAACACTATAACACACATGAGTACAAACGCTACCAGCCGAAACACACATGCACATAACACCGAGGGGAACGAGGTCCAAGGCTGCGTCCGAACTGCCAAGTAACAGCCTACGTCCTCCTGCTACGACCTAAACACGGCGGCACCATTCAGACACCCTAGAAGATTGGTGGTGAAGCACGACCTCTGCTGGCAGAGCACAGATACCGCAATTAGGTAGACAGCACCAACGAAAGCCCCACCTGCTGGCCTGGCTGTGGTACTGCACTCCACTCTGACACACCTTTCATTCATTCTCTATTATTTAGCACATTAACACACCTTTAGTCATCAACAACGACTATAAATGTTGGTGTTGCATCAGAATGGGAGACTGTTGGTGGCGCAAACTTGGCTTGCGGGTCCACAAGTTTTTAGGGGACGAAGAAGAAGAAGTCCGCGGTGCATTGTGGGCCATAGGTTGCTCTGTAGGATGCACCTGAACCGACCTACAATGTGGGCGTGTTTAGGCTGGACTTGAGGTTGAGAAGTAGGTCGCTACTCACGCCAGTTGTGGTTTCGTACAGCCTACGACCTGCTCTGAGACCTACGATCAGACCTACTTGGCAATTCGGACGCAGCCCAAGTCCTCGGAGCAGCTTCTCTGCAATTCTGACATCCACACGCAAAACAAATACACGCGGGTCCCCGCAGAAAGCAACACCTGTGCCACACTAAAATACGTCCCCGAGCAACAAGGTACTGTATAATTAGGACTGCCCACATAAAATAGAAATACACGAGGAAACTCTGCACATCAAAATATGCACAACAATCATCAACCAAACCACTCGGACCAACTAGGCTTGATAAATAATAAAATTATGACAAAATTAAATGACAAACAATATTTGGCAGTTAAAAAGAATCCAGCAGCCACAAGGGTTCGGGTTAAAGTCACCACAGCTGCCATTTGTGGCTTTGAGCCCTTGACGTCTCTTCTGTACTTGCTGTTATCGTTAAGTCGAGCTCAGACGATGACACCAGTTTTTTGTAGTTTTATTGTACCCAGTCGATGTTAGGAGCCGTGAGCTATAAATAGCCTGCAGCTTTGTTTCCTGTATTGAGTTCAGCGGTGGAAGCTTTAATACCAGGTTTGTCTAGATTCTTATTTAATTTTGTTTGAGTTCTATTGCTGTTGTAAATGCTGGTTTGATCACCGTGTATTTTACATAACTGGGGGGCCCGGTGGAGCAGTGGTCCTCACTGTGGCCCCCATCAAGAAGGTTGTGGGTGGAGCCCCAGCTGGAGCACGGGGTCTTTCTGGGTGAGTCTCCATGTTGTCCCTGTTCCTGCTGGGTTCTCTCTGGTACTCCAGCTTCCTCCACAGTCCAAAGACATCAAGAGGGACCAGGTTAATCCAGACTCTAAATTGACCGTAGGCGTGGCTGGGAGAGCCAATGGTTGTCTGTCTCTATGTGTTGGCCCTGCCATGGACTGGTGACCTGTCCAGGGGGAAGGCTGCTGCCCAAGATAGATGAATGGAGTCTGGCGAGTCTAAAACCCGCCCCGGGTGAGGAGAGCGACTCCTTGATGTTGTAAATCGACAGCAACCCCGTTGTGACCTGTGACACGTCACTCCTGCTGTGCTGAACAGCAGGAGTTACATTCCATTTGCACAAAAGCTCACTGTGTTCTTGACACTAGAATTTTAGGGTTTTGTTTTGGCTCACTCAAGCTCCATTGACCTTGGCAGTTCTTCTGCGGTCTAAATCTGGTGGTGCAGAGCTCCTGGCTGGAGCGCTGCTGGGTGGACCTACAGAAATGGACATTACTGTTGGTGGCTGCTCGTGTTGTTGTTGTCATGCTGGAGTTGTTGTTTCTTTGCTGTGTTCTGCTGTGCGCTGCGTTTCCTGTGGTGGGAGAACCAAGTGATCTGACATGGATCCAGCAGTGAGGAACAAACTGCGATCACAACTCTTCACAGTATATCACACAGACAACGTACATGGTCCTCATGCTGGGCAGTCGTTGGGTCCAAAAAGGTTTACTTCAGTCAGCAGCTGCATTTCCAGCATCTTTTAAACTAGTCTGAGCTGGATCAGTGGACCTCATGTCTGGATCTGTTGATGTGACTGCATGTCCTCCTCCATCTTCATCCATCTCTCTCTTCTCCTCTGCTCAGGTGGCTCTTGTCCTCCCAGCATTGCACTCAAACTGCTGCTCTGAGAAGATTGGCTCAAATCGAGAGCCGCATCAGCAATAGGAAGCAGATTCAGCAGGCCAAACCTGTCCCCGGTCTATCCTCGCACCTGGCAGTCTCAGCAATAGTGAACTCCCAGTCCCGGGAAGCCCCTGTGTCCCCCCCATCACGGTCCAGCAGTGGGAGGGAGAAACATTTCCTCAAGAGCAAGAGAGCTGCTGCTGAATCTGCAGGAGACCTCGATGTTGGTGTCAGGTTGAGGACTGCTGATGAGTCTTCAGTAAATTTGAGGACAAAGTCAGCGAGCGCAAGAATCAGTGTGAGCAGTGATGACGAGGACATGAGGAAGCTGCTCGGAGACCCACCTGATGGCCGCTCAGCCCCCAGAACAGCTAACAAGGTACACTTGAACCGCGCTGGTTCCCTCATCTACAGGCTGATGGCTGAGTTAGAGCTACGTCCCTCCCAGTGAGCTCGTGCCCCACCATCAGCTGCCCCCCAGAGAGGGTACTGATGCCAGAGGCACATTCTGTTAGAGTTGGAGTCAGAAAACTAGTCTCAGCCTAGAGCTCAGGAAGAGACCAGCACACGCAGACTGAGAGGGTTTGGTTTGTTCCTGTTGGTCCTCAGAGCAAAACACCAAAAAATTAAAACCCTAATGCAGACGCGTCCAGACCCGACAGAAGCAGCTGCTCGTGCTCTGGTGGAGTCTAGTGCAGCCCCCCCCCCCGTAGACACGGAGCTACTGTTCCCCTGAATGCATCCTCCAACCACAGTATTAAGAGAAGTAAAACCCGTCCAGGGTTTTTCCATCGGCCTCCAACTGTTCAGGAGTAGCTTGCTGGTGCTGTCAGCTTCTTCATTCCTGTCAGTTTGGTCACGACTCCAAAGCTTTGCTTCTTCACAGATACCCAGCAGAAGCACTCAGAGGGTCCAGACCACACCTCCAACCACTGCTGTCCATCCCTCAGGGTCCCAGAACCCAGCTCCACCTGGCTCCCCCGCCCCGTCTGTGGTCTGCTCATCCCTCTGTCCTGTCTCCCTCTCTCCTGGGAGTTCACCACGCTCCACCCCCTCCATGTCAGGCCACCAGAAAGTGCTTTCCCTGGACGAGCTCTTCCTCGTGGGGCCTGGCTCCGATGTTCCCCTCAGCGAGACAGACCCAGACTCCTCTGAGTGTGAGTGGAGGTCAAATATAGAGGCGTCAAAGGCACGTGGCTAGATGGGTGTTAGCGGGACCTGCTGTCAAGGGTCAGAAAGACGCTTCAGCCCTAGCATGAATTAATGTTGATGCCTTTTCTGAAGGGTTCTAAAAACAGTCCTCCAGGAAACAGCACCTGGACCAGCACTGGGTCACTCAGGGCTGGTTGCTAGTAATGTCCATGTGATGTTGTCTCACAGTTGACGTCAGGATAAAGACGGTGGACCAGCTTGGATTTACTGAGGGACCAACTGCTGTTGGTGGCACCCCGTTCGAAGTTGAAGACCAGGGGGGACAGAGCTTTCTCGGTGGTAGCCCCTAGGCTGTGGAACTCCTTCCCCTTCCACCTCCGGGCAGCCGAGTCGGTCACAAGTCCCACCTGAAGACCTACCTCTTCTCTCTTGCCTTCGGTTTGGTGCCAGTGTACACAAGTTACTGTTGTTGCTGCCCTCACGACAATTTTATTGATTGCTGTTTTTAGTGATTGTTTTTTATTTTATATTTGACTGTTTAATCAATCAGTGATTTCCTCTTCAGCACTTTGGTGCAGCTCAGCTGTTCAGTAAATGTGCTACATAAATAAAGCTGACTTGACTTGACGAGTTGAAGATGAAGGCTGGTAATGTCAGCATTCCTCTCCAGTGTCGGTTGTTAGAGCCGTTTTGTGTGTTACCCATAAGGTGGCAAATAATTGAGATTTGCTGGATTTATCCTGATGTTGTATATTTGAGGTTACAAGAATGCTAATTGGTTAATAACAACAGCTCTCTTCTTATTGGCTGAGACATGCATCATGTATGCATGTCAGTTATACGATGGAGGCGAGGAGAGCACACTAGTTTTTGACCGTGTTCATTGCCTAATTTTGGACTGCTACACAGTAACTTGAAGAAAGTTTTCAATAAACCCTCGTGACTAAGAAGAACTGTGGAGTTTTTGTGGCTTAAGACACGCGTCAACTACATCCTTGCGCTCCAGAGTTGTAGTGTCCTCCACCCTGCACATTTTTGGAACTGTCACTACCACTACTTGTTGCACTTTGTAGTTTGGCCTTGGTGTCTCGCAGTCTCTCTGTGTTTCCACAGATCCACCAGAGCCCCAACCGCCGCCTGCATCACCCCCCCCCCCTTTATTCCCTACTATTACACCGGCCTGCGCTCCCCTTCCATGAACCAGCCTACCATCCAGTCCCCCATCAAGCTGGCTTGCTCTCCCTGCCTCCCCTCCCATGAACCAGTCTACCATCCAGTCCCCCATCAAGCTGGCTTGCTCTCCCTGCCTCCCCTCCCATGAACCAGTCTTCCATCCAGTCCCCCATCAAGCTGGCTTGCTCTCCCTGCCTCCCCTCCCATGAACCAGTCTACCATCCAGTCCCCCATCAAGCTGGCTTGCTCTCCCTGCCTCCCCTCCCATGAACCAGTCTACCATCCAGTCCCCCATCAAGCTGGCTTGCTCTCCCTGCCTCCCCTCCCATGAACCAGTCTGCCATCCAGTCCCCCATCAAGCTGGCTTGCTCTCCCTGCCTCCCCTCCCATGAACCAGTCTACCATCCAGTCCCCCATCAAGCTGGCTTGCTCTCCCTGCCTCCCCTCCCATGAACCAGTCTACCATCCAGTCCCCCATCAAGCTGGCTTGCTCTCCCTGCCTCCCCTCCCATGAACCAGTCTACCATCCAGTCCCCCATCAAGCTGGCTTGCTCTCCCTGCCTCCCCTCCCATGAACCAGTCTGCCATCCAGTCCCCCATCAAGCTGGCTTGCTCTCCCTGCCTCCCCTCCCATGAACCAGTCTACCATCCAGTCCCCCATCAAGCTGGCTTGCTCTCCCTGCCTCCCCTCCCATGAACCAGTCTACCATCCAGTCACCCATCAAGCTGGCTTGCTCTCCCTGCCTCCCCTCCCATGAACAAGTCTGCCATCCAGTCCCCCATCAAGCTGGCTTGCTCTCCCTGCCTCCCCTACCAGAAGTTTCCTTCTTCAGCTGTTATTAACATGTCCGTGTTTCCTACATTTTGTGTTATAAACTGTTTTCTTGTCTGTAACAACATCTACTGCACGTCTGTCCCTCCTGGTGAGGGATCCTCCTCCCCTCCTCACCCTGAGGTTTCTCAGATTTTTCCCTGTTAAAAGGGTTTTCTATGGAGTTTCTCCTCAGTCGATGTGAGGCTCTGAGGGCAAAGAAAAATTGGCAGAACAGCAGCTCTCAGAACTGATGGATAGTCTTAAAAGTGAGAAAACTGTTGGTTTTGACTCAGGTGGCCACGGCCATGAATCCAACTCCCAAAAATCAAATACTAGACAGGAGAAATTCAGAAGTGTGATGATGTCATCAGGTATAAAGCCTGCAGCTGCTTCACTCACAGAATTTAACTTGGCCTCCTGTTTCATTGATTATTTGTTTCACCCAATTTAGTGTTCAGTCAACCTGCTTACTATCTGCTTTTTACATTTATTTATTTCTCTTCTTTTCCCAGGTCGGGGCGACTACGGTGGAATAGCCACAGCAGGTTGGGAAGTCAGGGCTTGGGAAGCGACCACCAACCTTCTTCTTGGGTGTTCCCCATCATGGCGGAGGGTTGTGAGCAAGCACACTGCTTTGAGACATTTGTGGGTGCTTTATATGTGCTGAATGAGCAACAGTTATTTTACAGTTTACTTCATACACGTGTTAAAAAAAGAGAAGAGGAAACATTTTAAAATAGGCAACCTGTTTATGAGGAAGCATGGCAGAGTGAATCCAGCAGCACTGGGTGGAACATGTAACCAGTAACACTGAGCTCAGTGGTCAGCCCAATTATCCGGGTCAAAATAACCCCGTGTGTGTTCCGCCCAATACTGACCCTGCAGCTGTTAGAAACGACCCCAAACTGGGTTGTTTTGAACTCAGCATTTCTTCATGAGAATGCAAACATGTGACCAATCAGACAAAGCCTCAGCAGATCAGCTGGCCTGGCGTTGATCAAGCTGGCTCTGGAATTACATCATTACAATAGTATTTAAGAGTTTAGTCTGAAAGCACGTGAAACCTGCTAGTTGTTGGTGCTGCTAGAATGTTCCACTTGGCCCATGCAAGCCATGGACACTAGTAACATCCAGTAATATCCCACAATGCACTGGAAGCACCAGCAGCAAACAATGGAGGACAGCTCCCTGCACAGCTCAGGGGGAAGTTCAACATCCCTAGAAATGAAGATCTGCTTGGTTTATTACATCTTGAGCTGTTTCCTTTCTTACTCAACATTTCAACGGTATATTTCAGTGCAGTTTAGTCCCACGACAAAAGGAAACCGTGCTCGACAAAGACTGTTAGCAGTCATTTGAGCTGCGATGAAGGCAGGTTCTGCAGTGCATTGCTGGTTGCCTCAAGCTATGTTAAAATCAATACTCTGGGGTACAAGATATTGTGATAAATATAGAAGAAAACACTTTGAAATTACTTTATTTTAAACATTATTTAATTGACATTATTATGTGTCATTTATAACTATAGTGCTAATATTAACATGCAAAGAAACACACTCTACTTTTAGAGTTTGTTAGGTGACATTCTGGTGGTGGCAGGTGGATGAATACACCTGACAAGTCGCCCTGCTGAGCAGGCTACTTTCTATTAGCGCTCTGCTAACTTGAGTATGCTAACCACTACCCTTACAAATAGTTTGGCAGTTCTTCTGTCAATATCTCATCAGACAAAATGGCTAAATTCCAGAATGTGCCAACACGGAAAGTGGAGAATTGTTCTGCACTGCAGCTTTAAATTTTATTATATTTTTGGAGACTATTTTGGTGTAATTTGTTTAATAAATCCTGTTCCAGGCAGTTTTGTCAGTGGGCTTTGGCACAAAAATTTTAGAGGTCTGTGTGTGCAGTAAATCCAAAAAAGCAGAAAATAAAAAAGTACATGTAAGTATTTTTTATTAGACATACTCTTATGATAATATGAACAATGTCAGCAGCAGACTTTTGTAGCAGCATAGCAGGAAGAGAACAAAGAGCTCCAAGAGACACCTTAGGTTATCTTAGCATAAGTATGTCCGTGACATTCCGTGACACTGCCTGCAACGATCTCTGGCAGTCAGCACCTCTCACTAATTACATAAACCTGCTTCATGAGTTATAGCACCATCAACACTGAATGTCTCATACTAAGTTAAAGAAAATCAAAGTCAGATTACAGTGATTATCTCTTCACCAACACAGACCCCCACTACCGCTAGCATAGCACAGCATAGCATATAATGTTCAATATTGTGACGTACCAACAGCTTGGTTAGAGAGAGTGTTTCTGGGAACACATACGTCAGTTCCACTTTCTAGTACTATAAATGATGCCATTACTTGAGGCACAGACATGAAACTCTTAGCACAACAGATGGAAATTCTTGCAAATGTGAAAAACCCAACTGACTTCATGACAAATGAGCCAGTGAGACAAGAACTTACGTCTTTTCAAGCAGCTCTGTCCTCTCTCCTGTCCCAACAGTGCAGTTGGCCTGTTTGCTGTCCAGTTGTGAACAGGCAATCCCATCCTGTCGCTAGACTGCTCTGATGTCATTCAGTAAAATGCAACAGTAAGCAGTGCTAAGCTAACGTTAACCTATGAAGGAGCTACACCAGGGTCACATGACTTCAAGGTCAACACCACTTAGCTTCGGGCTTCTAGAGTTTCATCTGATGACCTTTAATGACCTCCACGACCTCTGTAGGCTCCTCTGGACTCTTGTTAGCAACCCAGGTTTTTAAGACTGACTTTTAAAACCCTGACACTTTTCAACAATAACAGTTAAAAGTCTAAAAAAAATGCTGCATTTATCGACAATTTTATGCCACAGAGCAAAATGTGAAATATCTCAAGTGTGAACCTCAGCTCTTCTTGAGGCCTTTAACCAACAGAACGCCACTCTTCTGATTCTGCCAGACACTGAAAGACTGCACTGCTGGGACTCTGGTCACAGCTGATTCTCACAATGGAAGACAACAGGAACAAGAGTATCAATGACCACACGTTGTTTCTTTGGTCTCAATGTTGACTCTGATTGGACAGGATCGGCGAATGTCTCCAGCTAGTCGCCTCAATACATAGTTCAGAGATTAAGAATCTGAACTTTGGCTTTTGTGTTTTAGTATCGTAAAAGTTACCCACTCTTGAAAATACTGCCATGGTTGATTGGATTTTTTTAGTGTGTGTGTGTGTGTGTGTTCTTGTACTGGTTACACAGTCAAGGAAAAGAATACATACTAACAAAGGGATGACATTTTAGCTGGTCCTCAAGTCTTCAAAGGGCTGAAGTTCATGACCTGGTTTGAGGGTCGGGGTTAGAGGTAGGCTGTGGTGAGAGTTAATGGTAGGGTTATGGCCAGGCATTTAGTTGCGATAGTAAAGGTCAGGTTTAGGGGCAGGAGAATGCATACCAACAAAGGTTCTCACGAAACGGAGTTCCATGGTGTGTGTGTGTGTGTGTGTATACCTGGTTATTATTACCAATGGGGACCTTTCCTTGCATAAACATCAACCTTATCAGGACCTCTAGTCCGCAAAATAAAAAAGAAAACAAAACATAACAAATAGAGAACAGCCTGAACAGCAACAACACAAAAAAGGTGTATCAAGCTGTGAAGGAGCTGACAAGGACAAGACAGACCAGAGCAAGACGGTGAGTGCCTTACAGAACAACAGAAACTCTTAGACAGGTGCCTTCTCTCTACGATACTCTTTTATATCTTCCTGGGGCGAATCATTGTGGATGCCCGGGCAGATCATGATGCTACTGTAAGCATAGGAGGCGGAACAATCACAAACCTCTGTGTTGCGGATGACATTGATGGGTTAACCGGAGAAGAAAATGAACTTTCCAGCCTGGTTGAAGACCTTGACTTCACCTCTCGAGCCTATGGGATGGAAATCAGAGCTGAAGAAACAAAGCTGATGACGAACATCAATGGCATCCGTCAGCCATCAAAGTCAGTGGACAAGCACTTGAAACAGTGACTCGCTTCAAATACCTCCCTGATGAGGGATCCAAAGAAGAAGTTCTTGCCAGATTGGCACAAGCCTAAATGGAAGGGGAAGGACAAAAACACTCGTCGGGGTCAAAGGTGAGACTACTTCGCACACTCGCCATCTCGATCTTCTTGTTAGGCATCCTGTGACCATTAGGACTGTTCAGAAGTGGTCTTAGGAGGCCTACCAGGCACTGCAGGGCTGTTTTGAAGTCACTGAGTGGGACGTACTCTGTGAGCCACATGGAGAGGACATCGACAGACACAAGGGGTGTATCACCGACTACATCAAATTTCTGTGTGGACTCCAATTTTCCAAGAAGGGCTGTGAGATGTTACCCAAACAACAAACCCTGGGTAACAAAGGACATCCAAGCCATCGTGATTGATAAGAAGAGGGCATTCAGAGATGGCAACAGGGAGGAGTTGAGGATCATTCAGGGGGACCTGGAGTTAGAAATCAATCGAAATCACCAAGGAGAACTACAGGAGGAAGTACTGGAGTCCAAACTCCAGACAAACAACATGCGGGAAGTCTGGAGTGGCATGAACACCATCACCGGCTACAGACCTCAGGGCAGCAGGGACGTTGAGGGCAGCATGGACAGGGCCAACGAGCTGAATCTGTTCTTCAATGGATTCAACACAGCGGCACCAGTCAACCCCCATCTGTCCCCGACCAGCACCTTTGGATCTCCTGACCCCCCCCCCCCCTTATCCCCACTTATTGCCCGGTGAGGGTCTCACACCTCCATCTCACACCTTTGCCCATCCACCCACCCCCCATTTCACACCTCAGCCTATAGACCCCACCTCTCCCCCCTCCCCACCAGGACCACCATTGTCCCAGACGGTTGACCAGGTCAGGACTCAGCTGAGAGCCCTCCACTCAGGCAAGGCAGCGGACCCTGACTGTGTCAGGCCTGGGGTGCTCAAAGCCTGCGCCCCCCAGCTGTGTGGAGTTTTACATTGACTCTTCACCCTGAGTCTCAGCCTCCAGAGGGTCCCTGTGATGTGGAAGACGTCATGCTTGGTTCCGGTCCTGAAGACGCCCCATCCCAGGAGCAAGAAGGACTACAGACCAGTAGCTCTGACGTCCCACATCATGAAGACCCTGGAGCGCCTGATTCTGGATCAGCTCAGGCCCATGTTCACCGCATACCTGGACCCCTGGTTCGCCTACCTGGTTCGCCTACCAGCCCCACCTGGGAGTAGATCTACACCATCTACACTCACCCGGGGGGTTGCTCTGTGAGGATCAGGTTTTTGGATCTCTCCAGCACCTTTGACACCATCAGGCCGGCTATGTTGGGTGAGAAGCTGACGGAGATGCAGGTTGAAGCCCCTCTTGTGTCCTGTATTATTGACTACCTGACCAGCAGACCCCAGGATGTGCACCTGCAGAGCTGTGAGTCAGACAGAGTGGTCATTAGCACTGGGGCACCTCAGGGAACGGTTCTCTCTCCCTTCCTCTTCACCCTTTACGACACAGACTTTCATAATCAATCAGAGTCCTGACACCTTCAGAAGTTCTCTGATGACTCGGCCACAGATGAACGTATCAGCAGGGGTGAGGAGACTGAGTACAGGGCTGTGGTGGAAGATTTTGTCTCATGGTGTGAGTTGAACCATCTGCAGCTCAATGTGGCAAAGTCTAAGAAACTGGTGGTGGACCTGAGGAGGACCAAGTCTCCTATGACCCCTGTTTCCATCCAAGGGATCAACGTGGACTCTGTGGACAATAAATATCTTGGAGTCCACATAGACAACAAACTGGACTGGGCTCAGAAAACTGAAGCCATTATAAGAAAAGACAGAGGTGCCTCTACTTCCTGAGGAAGCTCAGGTCCTTCAACATCTGCAGGACCATGCGGAGGATGGTCTACGAGTCTCTGGTTTCTAGTGCGGTTCTGTTTGCTGTGGTGTGCTGGGCAGCAGACTGAGCACTGCAGACGCAAACAGACTCAGTAGGCTCATCCTCAAAGCTGGTGATGTGGTGGGGGTGAAACTGGACTCCTTAGAGGCAGTGACGGAGAGAAGGATGCTTCTGAAACTACGGAGCATCCTGGACAACATCATCCCCCCCCCCCCCATCAGCTCCTGGTCCAACACAGGAGTACATGGACCAACAGGCTCAGACCCCCCACCTCAAAAACCGAGCGCCACCGTCCGTTCTCCCAGTGGCAATAAAACTGTAGAACACATCTCAGTGATTGGACTGTCGACCATCTTCACCACTGTTCTGTCTCCATTCATGTCAGCGACCCTCTGATTGTTCTGATTTTTGCTCCCTGCTCTTTTGCTATTTGTGTGTCGTCTTGTTCTGTCACGATGAGCTGAGCCTGGTTCTCTCTTCATTCCCTGTTTATTGTTGTTGAGTGGAGCTGCTAGGAACAGAACTTCCCTTGGAGAAGAATAAAGGGTTCTGATTCCGATTGCTTGTATGCTTGTGAAACACTGACCCTTACTGCAGAGCTGCAGAGGAGGATAGAGAGCATGAAGATGAGATACTGCAGGAGACTCTTGGGGATCTCCTACACTCAACACATCACAAATGAGGTAGTACGGCATAAGGTCAGCCAAGCAATCGGCACATATGATGACCTGCTTACCATCGTCAAGAAACGGACACTAAGGTGGTACGGCCACATCACCAGATCCTCTGGCCTCGCAAAAACTATCCTGGGGGCGCAGTACAAGGAGGCAGAAGGCGAGGAAGACAAAAGAAAAGATGGGAAGACAACAGAGAATGGACCCACTTCAAACTCCGTGAGGAAATGAGAGCTGCCAAGGACAGAGAGGGGTGGAGACAGCTGGTCGTTTGTGGTGGCCCAACGACCCTCCGGGATAACAGGATACAGTGGGGATCGAATGTTTGGGCACCCCAGGTAAACATTTGTATTATTACATTCTTATAAATTACAGATGAGACATTCTTATAATGTGTCAAAAAAAGTTACATTTTATTTCCATCATTTACACTTTCAAAATAACAGAAAACAAAATAATGGCGTCTGAAAAAGTTTGGGCACCCTGCAGAGTTAATACCTTGTACTGCCCCCTTTGGGAAGCTGAGAGCTCACAGTGCCATGGATTGTTCACAATCAGCGTTTGGAAACACCAGGTGATGTCACTCTCAAAGGCTTTAAATGCCCAGACTCATCTGACCTTGCCCCAACAATCAGCACCATGGGTTCTTCTGAGCAGTTGTCTAGAACACTGAAACTGAAAGTAAGTGACGCTCACAAAGCGGGAGAAGGCTCTAAGAAGATAGCAAAGCCTTTTCAGATGCCAATATCCTCTGTTCGGAATGTAATTAAGAAATGGCAGTCATCAGGAACAGTGGCAGTTAAAGCAAGATCTGGAAGACCAAGAAAAATATCTGACAGAACAGCTCGCAGGATTGTGAGAAAAGCAAGTCAAAACCCACGTCTGACTGCACGATCCCTCCAGAGAGACCTAGAAGACGCTGGAGTTGTGGTACACTATTCCACTATAAAGAGATACTTGTACAAATATGGTCCTCGTGGAAGAGTCAGCAGAAGAAAACCTCTTCTACGTCCTCACCACAAAAATCATCGTTTGAAGTTTGCAAATGAACATATAGACAAGCCTGATGCATTTTGGGAACAAGTTCTGTGGACCGATGAGGTTAAAATAGAACTTTTTGGCTGGAATGAGCAAAGGTCCGTTTGGAGAAGAAAGGGCACAGGATTTAATGAAAAGAACTTCTGTCCAACTGTTAAGCATGGGGTGGATCAATCATGCTTTGGGGTTGTTCTGCAGCCAGTGGCACAGCGAACATTTCACCAGTTGAAGGAAAAATGGATTCAATTAAATTTTGGATGCTAACTTGCTGCCATCTGCAAAAAAGCTGAAGTTGAAGAGAGGGTGGCTTCTACAAATGGATACTGATCCTAAACACACCACAAAATCCACAATGGATTACATCAAGAGGCGTAAACTGAAGGTCTTGCCATGGCCTTCTCAATCTCCTGACCTCAACATAATTGAAAATCTATGGATAGACCTTAACAGAGCAGTGTGTGACGGACAGCCCAGAAATTTCACAGAACTGGAAGACTTTTGTAAGGAAGAATGGCGCAGATACCTCAAACAAGAAGTCAAAGACTCTTGGCTGCCGACAAAAGTTTACGAGCCGTGATCCTTGCCAAAGGGGGCAGTACAAGGTATCAACTCTACAGGTTGCCCAAACTTTTGCAGACGCCATTATTTTGTTTTCTGTTATTTTGAAAGTGTAAATGATGGAAATAAAAGTAACTTTTTTTTTATACATTACAAGAATGTCTCATCTGTAATTTAATGCCTTTTGGAGATGTTTCCATCTTTCGTTGGCTTCTTTATGCACAATAATACAAATGTTTACCTGGGGAAGGAAGGAAGTCCTCATTGGGACCAAAGACCATCCTGATGCAGCACAACCTGTCTACCGATCTATGAGTTAAGGTTAGAGTTGAGGAGTGAATTTAGGCTAGGTTAAAGTTAGGATTAGGATCGGGGCTTGAGTTAGGCTGTCAACAGGAATGGAAGTCAATGGAATGTTCCAGTCAGGATAGCTGTGCAAGCCTGTGTGTGTGTGTGTGTGTGTGTGTGTGTGTGTGTGTGTGTGTGTGTGTGTGTGTGCGCGCGCGCGTGTGTGTAGGGCGGGGGGCATCATCACGTTATGGAGGGTGTGACATCATCCCACGTTGGTCTCTTGTTGTTTTCAGGGTTGAAATTGCAAGACTGCAGATTTGTAGCGTGCTGATGATGGAGGCGACGTCAGGCTGCCCAGCAGCACTACTGCGTTCTCAGCTGGTAGTCTACGAACAAGGAGGACAAACTGATGAAAATGTGTCAACTCGGTGAGTTTTATTGGGCTGAATCTCATAAATGACCTGACGCTCCACTGCTATAAATGTAAAGTCCCTCAAAACTCAATAACCTCCAGAACAACTTCTGAATGAGAGGAACCCTTTGACATTTCTCATGAAAAATCCACAAATTTCTGAGAAAAAGGGGGATGGAAGTTGCGTTTTCTGAGAATCTACATGCATAGACGTGCATGTTTAAACCTCAATGTGGTTATTGAACCGTAAGACAGCATCATCACACATTTGAAATATTAACTTTGAGCTAGCAGGAGAAGGTCACAGTAGCAGGCGGTTGGAGACAAGAGGCTACAGAGAACGAGACCACCGGCCCTCTGCTGTGGATCAGGACTGCATCTGCACACACTACACACAGATGTAACTCCCATGATGTTTCCATGACAAAATCTGTGTGTGCGTGCGCACAGGCGCCTGTGCGTGCACGAATGTGTGAGTGTCCTCACCTCCATTCTGGGTAATGTATCGGACCCACGGAAGAGCCTGGTAGCCGCTCTTCTCTATGATCTTCAGGTAACGGACCTGCACACATATAAGAGGACAGAGGACTTTAGGGACCCTCTCCACCTCTGTGGAACCGGCTCAAGTCATCAATAGTGTGTCTCCATAAGTGACTGTTTCAATCAACTTCCAGAGATGTTTACAAGTGTGTTTGACTTGTGTTGAGCAGAGGTTCATAACTGAACCTGCAGAAAGGTCATCTTGGTTTTGCTGGGGACTCTGAGGAATGTCCTCCACGACTGCTGATTGCGTCATAAGTCATAATTAAGTCTTGTTCACTCAGTTGCAGTGAACCACCCACTAACACTGTCCCTGCAAACAGCGCCGGATGTCGCAGCAGATACACTGCAGCACCAGGAAGTCTCCGGGCTGCTGCGACTGACACAAACACCATCAAAACTACAACAGGAACAAAACAAGAACATGAATGAAGTGGTGAAAGAGGCACAATGAACAACAGAACCCAAAACAGAGCAGAGACCAAGAAGTGGAACCAAAACCAGCAAAGCACCACAGCAAGAACCGAGACACAACGGAAATGTCATCACGTTCACCACAGATGTGAAAGATGACACAGACAGAGTTGGCGTTCAAAGACAAGGGTGAGGAGGAGGACGGGAAGAATCTGTCAAATTCTGGAACCGGTCGGTCCAGGAGTTACAGTGGAGGAGCAACTGTGTTCATGTCCTCCAGCAGCAGAAACAGCTGATATTGGTATCAGTTCCAAATGGACACACACACACACACACACACACACACACAAACAAAAGGGGATTTGCAGGTCCTCTTGCCTGCTTTGACAGTGGTGAGTCTGTCAATACTTGAGCCCTGGGCTCCTGTCTGGTTTCTGGGGTCAGAGGGGATCAGTCCAAGGGAGCGTATGCATCAGTATAACTTCATCCAGCACAGGGTGCTGTAAAACATTTGACCTGTAGGTAAAGGAGGCTAAAGATGTTGTTCAGGAAGCTGAGGACGGTAGTGAGCAGAGTCATCCTCAGTGGACAGTCCCAGCACCACAACACCTGAGGAGCAGCACGCTGGAGTGTTCTGGGCCTCCACCGGCATGGCCAGGTCCTGAGCAATGATTCAGCTCTGTCAACAACAATGGACCTACAGCTTCAAATGTGATCAGAAACATGACTTCTTGTAAGTAAAATATCCAGTATTTGTCTAAAAACAAGAACTTGCTCAAGAGGCCCTCCACCACCAGATCAATTTGCTGCCTCTAAGGTGACAGACTCAGAGGAAGTTGCTGTCCCATGTTAGACAGCAGTCGCCATTATTATCCAGCTGGAACCCTCCCAGGGTGCTGCTGCTGGTTCCTGGAGTCTCTCACAGTAGAACAGGAGGCAGAACCTTCCCTTATCAGGCTCCTCCCCTGTGGAACTAGTTCCATTCTCAGTCTGAGATGCATACCCCCTCTCTGGGTTTAAGAGTAGACCTGGACCCACTCTTCTATATCCTCCACTCAGGACACACTCCTCCATGTGAGACCCCTCCTCACTCAGGACCACAGCCTGCAACTGCTGCTCTCACTCACCACATCTCTCAGGCATTGTGTGTGTGTGTGTGTGTGTGTGTGTGTGTGTGTGTGTGTGTGGTACTTGCAGGGACCTTGGGGGTCTTGCCTCAAGCCACATAATAGCTCCTCCTCCCCAGTGATCCTGCAGTAATAGCAGGCCTGGCAGTAGCTAATGGCAGCATCTCTCTAATGACGTCTCCATTGATCCGGGGCCATGCAGCTATTTAGGGAAAACTGTGGCTTCTCCGCCTCACGTCTGCCCCCCCTTCTGTGTCTTTACGAGGTGCCATCAGTGGAGCTCCAGCCAGTGTGATGAGTGTGGCCGGGCTGGAGGTGGATCTGGCTTCAGGATGATGAGAATGCCCGCACTAATTGATAGCTGCGTCTCTGGCTTTGGTTTCACAATGAACCCTGCTGGCTTTGTGGTTCGCATCTCAACAACTGACACACTGGAGTTTATTTTTACACTTCTACTAAACCAACAACCAGGCGACGGCTGCTTGTCGTCCATTTCCTCTGCACAAAAGCTCCTGACTGAACCATGTGGCTCCCTTGACGGCAGGCCAGCCGGTAACCAGGCCAACCCCTGGGCTCCAGCAAGGCTGACTTTCCTCTCTGTTACCACTTGGGTTGTTGTTCGTGTTTGCCCAACCACTAAGGTTACTTTTCTAAGTTATTAGCAGAAAAAACAGGTTCAATCGCTGTAACTTGCATAGTTCAGCATTCATATTCATATCCCGCATGTATATATTTTGTGTATATCCCTCCATCATCCATCCATCCATCCCTCCCCTCTTCTCCTGTTCAGGGTGGTGGGGGTGGAGCCTATCCCAGCAGCCTTCCCCCTGGACAGGTCACCAGTCCATGGCAGGGCCAACACATAGAGACAGACAACCATTGGCTCTCCCAGCCACGCCTACGGTCAATTTAGAGTCTGGATTAACCTGGTCCCCTCTTGATGTCTTTGGACTGTGGAGGAAGCTGGAGTACCAGAGAGAACCCAGCAGGAACAGGGAGAACATGGAGACTCACCCAGAAAGACCCCGTGCTCTTTTGTGTATATACTGAGTGTATATACAATGTGTACATTAAGTGTGTGTATATATACACACATACACATACACACATGTATACAGTGGGGCAATAAGTATTTGGTAGCCACCGATTCTGCAAGTTGTCCCCCTTCAAAAGATGAGAGGTCTGAAATTTTCATCATTGGTCCACTTCAACTGTGAGAGACTGAATGTAAAAAGAAATCAGGAAATCACTTTTATGATTCAGGCTTTGGGACTGCTTTTCTGCAAAGGAGACAAGACGACTGATCCGTGTTAAGGAACGGATGAATGGAGCCATGGATCCTTCCTTCCACCAGTGAGACCACTGAGGATGAAACGTGGCTGGATCTTCCAGCATGACAATGATCCTAAACACACCGCCCGGCAACGAAGGAGTGGCTTCGTAAAAAAGCATTTCAAGGTTCTGGAGTGGCCCGGCCAGTCCAACAGAGACTCTGGAGGGAGTTGAAAGTGGGTGTTGCCCAGCGACAGCCCCAAAACATCCCAGCCCCTGAGAGGATCTGCATGGAGGAACGGGCCAAACTCGCAGCTACAGTGAGCAGACCTGGTGAGGACCTACAGGACACGTCTGTCACTGCCAACCTGGGTCACATGACCAAGTACTGAGGGGAACCTTTATTGATCAAATACTTAGTTTCTGCTCCATACAAATAAATTCCTTGAAAATCATACAATGTGATTTCCTGGATGTTTTTTGTTGTTGTTTTTTTACATTCAGTCTCTCACAGTTGAAGTGGACCAATGATGAACATCACAGACCTCTCATCTTTTGAAGGGGGACAACTTGCACAATCAGTGGCAGCCAAATACATTTTTCCCCACTATATATATATATATATATATATATATATATATATATATGAATACCCCTATCCCCCTTGTAGAGTGGCTCTGTGTCCTCCTCTAGACCAGAAGCTCGAGGGTTCTACTCAGTATCTTAACCGTTCCTAGGACTGTGCTCTTCTGGACTGAGGTTTCAAGTGTTGGTCCTGGAACCTGCTGGAGTCACACTCCCAGTTTGGGGTCACCACAAGACCCACGTCAGCCTTGACCTTCGTCCTGGACGGTGGCTCTGATGCTCACGAGTCCTCGTCCTCCCTCTTTCTGCTTAGTGTACAGCCTCAGGATGCTGGACTCAGGGTGAAACCCTCCATGCATGGTGAGGAGCTGTCTGGTCTGGATGTCTGTGGCTCCCATCTCCTCCTTTGGCCAGCTTCTGATCCCAGCAGGTATCTGATGACCATCAGCACACACATGTTGATGGCTCAGACCTTGTTCCTACCATTCAGCTGACTCCTCAGTACTTGTCTTACTCTCTGGAGGTATTTGGTAGTGGTTGACTTCCTTGCTGCCTCCATGTGTTTTCCATCAGCCTGTGGGGTCCCAAGGTACCTGTAGCTGCTCTAGATGTCACCTTTATTCCCTTCTGGTAGGTCGACCCCTTCATCTCTGATCATCTTGCCTCTGCTTGATACCATCCGGCCACATTTGTCCAATCTGAATGACATCCTGATGTCGTTGCAGTAGATCCTGGTGGTGTGGATCAGTGAGTCAGTTTCTCGTTCATTCCTGGCATACAGCTTGGTGTCATCCCTGTAGAGCAGGTGGCTGATTGTTGCCCCGCTTCAGAACCGGTATTCATAACCACTCTTGGTGATGATCTGACCTATACAGAACAGTACCGGTGACAGTGTGTCTCCTTGGTTTAGGCCACACTTGATGTTAACTTGGGCTGTTGGCTTTGACTTGGCCTCCAGGTTCGTCTTCCACATCCTCATGGAGTTCCTGACAAAGGCTTTAAGTTTACTTTTGATGTTGTACAGTTCCATACGTTCTAGTGTCCATGTGTGTGGCACTGAGTCGTAGGCTTTCTTGTAATCAATCCAGGCGGTGCACAGGCTGGTGTGTCTGCTCTTCCAGTCTGGGGCGACTGCTCTGTCAACCAGTAGCCGGTCGGGTGTTCGTGCCAATTCCTTTCCAAGCCCCCGTATACATACATAGACACACATACATAGACACACATACATATATACACACACATATACATACATACATATATACACATACATAGACACACACACACATATATACACACACACACGTGTGTGGATGATAAACATGTGTGTTTATCATCCAGGTGAGTCCTCCTGCTTCACGCGTCTTTCACCACCCAGAAAATTGATGATTTTCCCTGCCTCAAGATCTTCACTGCTTCGACAACAGTGCCACCTTGTGGCTGCATCAGTTACTGCACACACGTTTACACCGATACAAGAGTGACACCTGCAGCCCAGCAGAGGAACAGCAGGACCTTCCTAAATGACACTGAGCTGACTGTAGTTTGCTCAGAGCATCGCTAGCAGGCCTGTTTCTCACCTGGATGCCTGACGTGGTGAAGTAGGGGATCTCAAACTTGACACTGATGGGAGCTTTGCCTTCTTTGTCCTCAGCCTCCACACTGGGCAGGCCAAAGTGGGCTCTCATCAGGTATTCTTTCCCACCCTGAAATTGACCCAGACACCATGAAGATGGGTTCAGAGTGTTCTTCACATGAATTAGAACAACGTTTAACACAAGACATATTGGCCTTTTTGTCTTTGAAACATCAGGGAATACAGTTCATGTCAATCATGCTGATTATATGGATTAATTGTTGAAGGTCACTGCACCTACAGGAAAGGACTTGATGGACCAGACGATCTCACTGTTCTCTGGGATCCACTTGACGTTGCCCACTGTGGTCTTAAATTTGGGTGAGTCAGCATCAGTGGGGACGGGGATGTGGATCTCCACATTATTAGCCGTGGACCTCCTCTTGAACTGACTCTTGGCCTGTTGGACAGGAGACGCAGGTCGAGCCAAAATGCTATCATATGTGCTGTGTGTGTTCTTCGTGAAGACGAGGGATGGTAGCTACCTTGATCATGTACTCTATTCTGCTGTGGGTGTGTTTCTCAATGACTGACTCGATCCAGATCAGCGGTTTGACCTGACAACACAGCAGTCATGGTGGATAACGAGCAAAAAACACGTGTGTATGTGCAGTCGATGTATGTGCTGACATACATGTGTGTTGAGGCGGTAGGACATCAGCTCAAACTCCCCATCAGGAGGGATGAAGGAGATGGTTCGGTCATTTTCAAAGCGGGACAAACGGACACACTGGTGGAACTTGACGTCCTCCAGTTCCACCGACTTACTCTTTCCTCCTGGGGACATGAAGGAACACTGACAATCCGACGGCAGCGTTCCTTCCTTTGGAAAGATTTCCAGAATTTTTTTCAGCAGCTTATATACTCACGCCCGGTGTTCTCAAACAGAACTTTGTCGTTGAGGCCCAGTCTCAGCTCAGGCATCCCAGACAGGAACACTCGCATCTTGATGGAGCCAACGATCTCACTGCACAGAACATTTCCATTGGCACTCACCTGAAGCACAGACAGTGAATGTAATCTACCTGAGCCCCCTTCACTCAGGACATGGCTGCTGCTGCTGGGGATATGAGGGGACCAGTTTAACACCGCAGAACCAGTACAAACCCAGAGCAGGGTCAATCGTCCTTAGTGGCCCTACAGAGGAGCTATGGTTACAAAGGTAGAAGCATGTAGAGGCATACGCACCAGCAGGTTGACTGATTCTATGACATCCAGGAAGACTTCATTCTTCCTGTATTTGATGCCCTCTGACCTCCAGGACACAGCATTGGTGACAGTGGCCGGAGGGCGCGGGGCCCCCGTGTCCAGCTTGTGGCCCTCCTGAGTGATGTACCTGCCACAGGAGAAAGCAGGTTATGACCTGAGAGGACTTAGGTTGGGGATGGAAGTAGGTGTAGTGACAGTGTCAGAGGTCTTACTCCTGCAGGATCTTGCTGTCAGTGGTCTGAGGGTAGCCAAAGTCCATCAGCTCATCCAGCAGCTCATAGATGATGACAAAGTTGTCTCTGATGCTCTCCTCCTCCAGCTCCTTGAAATACTCTGAAAAGACCTGACGGCCGAGTTCACAGTGACATGACGGGGCACGTTACCACCAACCGACCACCACCGCTTCAGTTGAAGCTCACGGACGATCACACGTGTTCCCACCATGGGTGTGTCTGCAGACACAAGCTTACCTGGATGATTTTATAGAGAAAAGAGAAAACTAGAGAGACACAGGCGTTCTTCTTCGATGTTGCCACAACTGGTGACTCACAGGTCAAGGTGAATACTGGCTACAAACACGGGAAGACAACATCTGCTGCTCTGGTGTCACTGATGCTTCAGTGAAATTCCTCAGGTGTGTAAACGTTGGAACCTAAATTTTTGGTGTTTTGGATGATTTTACATTGAAGAGTGCAAGGGTTTCAGGGCCATATGAGGATGAAGGATACGGTAGAGGTTGTTGTGTTTGATCCACATGAAGCGGACCCCGCCGTGAGCCAGGATGGGTGACAGGTTGCCCTCCTCCTCCTTGTCCATCAAGATGGGCATGAAGTGTTCGATCTCGGACATGTCCACGTCTCCACGGTAGTTGCGGCAAATCAGCACCTGGAACACACGAGGACTGTGGTGGGGTTGTGATGCCAGCAGCCTTCATCTACTGTGACCTGCTAAGACTCCAGCCGGGCTGCTTGCTGACTCTCCAGAATACCAACACCACACCAATTCAAGAAAGCGTCTTCAGCGCCTTTCCCACTGGCTCAAAACCCCACTAACCTCTGGCTGTTGCCTGCTATAGGAACTGGTTTCATCCGCATGCACTCCCAGTTCACGTGACCTGGCAGCAGACAAACTCAACGCGTCTGCCCATCATGAGCCCCATGCTGCTTTTTATCAACCAGAGTAGAAGAGAAGAATTTATTAGACTTACACACACGAAGAGCTAGATAAACTAGTTAGCGCAACACAATGGCTGGTAGTGGGTGGGAAGTGTTAGCATCAGCTAGCTCAGGTCCAGGCTAGTTAGCTTAGCCCAATGGCTGGTAGTGGGTGGGAAGTGTTAGCATCAGCTAGCTCAGGTCCAGGCTAGTTAGCTTAGCCCAATGGCTGGTAGTGGGTGGGAAGTGTTAGCATCAGCTAGCTCAGGTCCAGGCTAGTTAGCTTAGTCCAATGGCTGGTAGTGGGTGGGAAGTGTTAGCATCAGCTAACTCAGGTCCAGGCTGCTTGTTAGCTCAGTCCAATGGCTGGTAGTGAGTGGGAAGTGCTGCGTCAAATCACTGTGCCCAGTCAGGAAAGAAGTTCTGGCTACGTGTCTGATTCTACTATTAAAATATCTTCTAACTTCAAATTATTTCATAGCAACTCTGAAACAAAACTGGAGTTCTCCCTAGAGAAGGACCTCGGTTCTCTCCTCTGGCTATGGGGACGATTGTATTTTCCGGCGAGTTCCTTCACTATCCAGCAAACTCATGAAATCCCTGACCTTAATACATGTTTGATGACTCAAACTCAAATATTCAGTTTCCGTGTCATTTTTGTTGATGTCCCATCCTGAATTCTGTGAGCCTCTGTGCTACAGCGTCCAGCTAATATCTTGCAGCTCTACTCTTCAACCTGACTTCCTCCTCTCAGGTGTGTTCAATATCCACACCTCCACTCCACATCGTGAACAACAGCAGTGTAACTACCGGGACGACTGATCGTGGCGGCGGGCCAGGATCCCACCCCCAGTATCAAAACCACAATGATTCACAAGGTTCATTACACCGGTGTTACCTGCTCTGGCGTCAGTCAGGTAGAAGGGTTTAGTAACTCTTAGATTATACATGCGGATGGATTTAAACTGCTTGACCCAATGACCAAAGGCAGGTGACTCACAGGACTCTATAAGTACTCTGCTGCAATACTGCAGTATCAAGTAAAATGAGCCATAACGCAGTTCTTTACACATCCTGTACAGAGGTGAGAGCTTCACCCTCGAACACCTTTCTGAACCGACCAGAGTTTTGAAACATCACAGGAGAAAACAACCTCATGTTTACGTGGCAACACGTAGGGGAGACCAACACTTTTATTTTGCAGTAAAATCATTTGTTAAAAAAAAAAAAACCTGTCTCATTTTACCCGGTTCTCCCCTACAAGAAATCACGGCAGCCATGCAACCCGTGTGAGTGAGTGAGTGAAAGAGAGAGAGAGAGAGAGAGAGAGAGAGAGAGAGAGAGAGAGAGAGACCGCAGCAGCATCCTCTTTTCCGGGGCAGGTCCAGGTCCAGCTGCCCGCTTCGGTTCTACCTCTTATGGTCTCTCTCTCCCGCACGGCCCGTGCTACCGTGTACCGCTCACCCACCTTCCCCTTCAGGTCCAGCACGTACACCGCGCTGGCCGACATGGCTCTCGGTCCCCAAGGCTACAGCAGGAATGGGCACCGGCAGCAGCGCATCCGGCCCGGATTGATCACCTGCGCCGCGTTGAGTACCAACTACTATTGAATCAGGAAGTTCAATCCTCCGGTGTTCCGCCGAACGAATCCCTTCCGGCCCACTTTCACAATAAAAGCGGGACGGACAGAGTCCAGGTAGGTCCTGCGACCCTCGTGCCGGGGTCCATGATGGGGGTCAAAACGAGGACCGATTAATTAGGCCTTTATTTAACCTGCTTCTCCTCTGTCACGTTTAACCTGTGAACGGTCAACCATCAGGTCATTGTCACATGACCTCAGACTCACTTTTACAGAACATCAGATTTAATAAACCTGATCAGTTCATTCTGTTCCAGGCTGATAGTCCTGGTCACCTTCAGGAATGAGCTCGACTGGACAGGGAAACTCCGCTGGTCAACTGGGTGATGAAAACACTTGATAAACTCCAGCAATTATCAGGTTGGAGCAGACACTCCTGACTCCACCCACATTTTCCTGACAATTCAAACATGCAGAATATCAGGCAATTTATCAGTATCACAAAATTTATCTTCAAAATATTAAAATTTGTTTTGATGTGACTTTCAAGATAAAGTTCAGTCACCAGTTACTTTAAATAATAACTTCAAACAGGCAAATAATCTGGTCAAATAAAAGCAATGGGTTTTTGGTTTTGTTTTCAGAATTTAATTGATTTTTCTAGTTATTTGGTTGAAGCCTGCGTGTGCTGCTGGACGCATGAGGACAGTCCATGTCTCTGTCTCCGGCCACTGACATGTAATGGACACTTTTACAGTCCCAATTATCCAAGAAAAGACATTTGTAAGAGTCGTTTATTCTGCTCAAATCTCTACAATGTTTGAGGAAACCAAAAAACATTTGATTTGGTATTTATGACTTTATGTTTAGTGGAATTTATTTCAATACTAAATCTAAACAACAGACTTACAAAACTCCATTCAGGAAGTAGTAACATGAAAAAGATCACAACAAGAAGCAGCGAAAAAAACAAAAGGGTCAATTTACACCAGGGCTGACACTGTTCCTGCAACCGGACACCAGTGGGGGGAGTACAGCGCTGCTGGGATGGTTCCATGGCTTTTTCAAAATTAAAATGATTTCTGTCTTTACCCTGAAAGCATGAGTGAATGCATCTACGCCATGGTGGTCAGGAGCTGCAAATGAGAAGTTTGTGAATGTTTAGGGTGAAGTGACTCCTCAACGAGCTCTGAGGAAGCTGAGACACCTGAAACCTCTCGTCACAGACCGTCCGTCCATCCCAGAGTCCTTCCAGCGCCTGCTGACGGCCTCAGCTGCAGGAGTGTGTGTGTGTGTGTGTGTGTGTGTGTGTGTGTGTGTGTGGTGGGGGGCTCAGCTCCTCTGGTGTGCTGGTACTTGTCCCGGATCCTGGTGGAGGTGGTGATGGGATAGATTGGGGGGGTGGAGGCTCCACTGGGGGACATCAGTCAGTTGAAGGGGCCTCCTGAGGTTCCCGGTTCACTGAATCAGAGGAGGAGAGCCAATGAGACGGGTCAGTCTGGACCAAGCTATGTCAGAAGTCATGCAGGTGTAGCAGATGTGTGTCTCGCTTCATCTGGCTTATAAATACAGCAGAAAGATCCTGAGTATTCATGTTCGTGGCGGCGTGATTAACTGATGCGTACGTTCATGTCAGGAAAATGCTCAGTTTGGGGAAGCAGTGAGGTCAGGATGAGCCTGAGCCCCCACACTCATGATGCTGAGGGGGCTATGAAAATGGCTCAAACATTTCTCTGCCTCAATCAACAGCAGAGGAAAGAGGTCATGCAGGTGCTGACGTGTGGGGGCGTGGAAGTGTGGGGCGTGGACTTGTGTGGTCTCGACGTGTGGGGTGTGGACTTGTGTGGTCTGGACGTGTGGGGTGTGGACTTGTGTGGTCTGGACGTGTGGTCTGGACGTGTGAGGCGTGGACGTGTGGGGCGTGGACGTGTGGGGCTTGGATGTATGTGGATGTGGACTTGTGTGGAGTGTGGACGTGTGGGCGTGGATGTGTGGGGCGTGGACCTGTGTGGTCTGGACGTGTGGGGTGTGGACGTGTGGGGTGTGGACGTGTGGGGCGTGGACATGTGGGGTGTGGACGTGTGGGGCGTGGACATGTGGAGCGTGGACGGAGAAACGCAGAAACCGGAGCCACGGGGGGGGGGGGGGGGGGCAGCCTCTTATGGGCCAGTATCAGGTCAAGACACTGGCGCAAAATGAGCAGATCTGGTAGCCTGTTGGTTTGATTCTAGAACTCCAAGGCTGGTGCCGCTGGACCCAGAAGACAGACGTGCTCTGCCACCAGCACTTGGCTGGGCGGTGGCGTCTGGGGGGTTCGCACCAGTCGACATGACTTCATTCAGACCCCCGATCATCAGCCTTTTCCAACAGAGACTGGATCAGACCACCGCTGGTACCAGCGGGCTTAGAACTGTTTAGTCTGCAGGTGAGTGGGTCTTCCTCACCGGCCCAAACAGAACTTATCAACGTTCTAACACATTTAGCAGGTTCTCAGGTTACAAAATTCCTGTGAGCTGCTGGCAGCCGCCCCCTCAGAACCTCCCACTTCACATTAATAGAAGCTTCACTGTTTTTCCCACTAAAATACCACTCAAGCAAAGATAACACAATACTGCACAGAGGTGCTCGGTGCTACCACCGTGCATTTTAGATAAATGTGTCCGAGAACTTCTGTCTGATCTGAACATCTGGGGGAGTCCAACGAGAGAATAAAAGCCTGAGGTTTCAAGCAGTTGAACCTGCTCAGGCTCAGCTTCTGTCACTGGGCTTCTCTAGGGACACGCGTTCAGGCAGAGACAACATGCAGACCTGGAGGTGTCAGAACTGGACCAGGACAACTTACCGACTATCTGTACTTCTGCAGCTAATGTATTTGATCCATGCATCAATTAGCATAACACAGCTGAACAAGAAACCTACTAGTGAGTACTTGAAAGTAAAAATACACATTTTGAGTGAACTATCACTTTAAGGACCTACAACTGCGCTGCTTGGTCAGACTGGTGTGATGGCTGTCTTAGCCCCGCCCAGTTTGGAGGAGGGCGGTGCCAGCACGGTGTAGTAGCATGAGCGCCATGCACGTACCTTCCTCTCGTGCCTTCATGCGAGCAACAAAGTTGTAGCTCTTGTTCCGGCGGTAGTTCTCATAGGGGTCGTCCAGTGACACCCCCACCCCTTTATACTGGTCCCACTTGTCTCTGATGTCTCCACCTTTGATGGGGTCCTGGATGCCCTGTTCTTTAGCCCCCAAACCCCCTGAGCCGCTCCAGCCTAGAGCAGACAGAGCAACACAGAGCAGTCAGGGATGCTTTGTTCCACAGAGGGTTGAAGTCCTCCACCACAGCCTGGACACTGCAGGACGAGAACTTCGCCCCCCCTCCAAAGATTTCCTGCTGATTGATCGTTCAATCGTTCTGATTTAAATCTAGAAGGCATCAAAAACACTCTGCGCTGCAGTGTTAAGAGAGAATAAGTTACCAAGACGGGGCATAATCAAGAACTACAAAATCGACAACATGTCTGACTTCTCTGGCTGCAGCTGTGAACTGTCAATGATGAGAGCCAGGGAGTAAAGACAGAGCCATACCCATCTTCATCAGCAGCTGATGGCCCTTGTTCTCCTCCCCCAACCTGGTGTCAGCTACCAGCTTAGAGGGAGCCGTACTCAGCGCTGACGTGGAGCTGTGAGGCAGACAGAGGTCATCACAACACCCTTTATTAAAGTGTCCTCTATCAGGAGCATCAGGGAGAACACTTACGGTGGGGAGGAGCTCCTGGATTTGAGGCTACGGCGTCTCTTGGTGGGTGAACGCGACCTGGATCTGGAGCGAGAGCGACTCCTGGATGACCTGGATCTACTTCTTGACCTGAAGAGAAGCAGGTTGAGGAGCATTTAAGGTTTAAGTTCAATGCAAAAAAAAGGAGCAGAAGCGCAAGGAGAAGACGTTCAGCAAACCTGGATCGGGAGTAGGAGCGGGAGCGACTGCGGGAGCGAGAGGAGCGGGAGCGAGACCTGGAGGACTTGGAGGAACGAGAGCTGGAGTGAGACGAAGACCTGCCTCTGCTGCCGGAGCGACTCCTGGAGCGACTGGTGCCGCGGCCACTGGGAGGAGAGAAAAAATACAACTTGTATCATTCGCCTGTGGGTCTCCATCAAACAGACACAAGTTCCAGATCTCGTTGAGAGTCTGGACCGGCCCCAGCAGCAGCTGGGAGCTCTGAGAGTGTCCACTCACATACAGACTGACAACATCACACAGGACAGGAGGAGGAAAGTCACCTGTTGCGTTTCTCTTGTCCCTTTTTCCTCCTGGCTCTCATCTTGGCCCTGAAGAACTCGTACAGGCCGTTCTGTTCCCAGCCTTCACTGAGGGGAGGAAACACCACAGCCGCTCGTCAGTCACTGAGCTGAAGACGTTTCCATCAGGCAGCGGTGCAACAGGCTGGACAAACTCAGTGCTGCTGCTTCCCTGCCAGCTTCTGATTGATACACATTTCTAATTCCACTTTAGTCGAGCTGACTGAGTCGCAGTGTGAGTACCTGTTGCGGGGCCGGTCATGGGATGGAGGGCTGTAGAAAGCCTCCACAGCTGCGAGCAGCCGATCACTGGGGGGCATGGGAGGGGGTAGCCTGATGTCCTTAGGATCCAGAGGCTTATAATCGCAGTCCTCAAGCTGAGCAACAAAGACAAGGATCATGAGACACAGAGCTTCACCTGCTGCAGCTTTTCTGTTTCTACTGTTTACTAGCCTCTGATGGGCCTAACGTGTTGCTTCATGCTGCTGTGAGAAGGTGTTGTAGGTCACGGAGCCGCACCTCTGGATCTTACTGGGCCTGTGAGGGTCCTGCTGGACGTTCAAGTAACACAACTGTCTTGAACATACAATTAAGGTCCACGTCCCCGGAGCCAGAGGAGAAGACAGAAACTCAGAAAAGAGCTGAGACCCACGCTAGTTAGCTTAGCACAATGACTGGCAGTGGGCGGGAAGTGTTAGCGTAGCTCTGTCTTGGCCACTTAGCCCCTGCACCTCCTCTGAGAGTTCTGACTCAAGTTAACCCTCCTCACTCTGTCCTACAGGTTCAGCTGTGATTAGTAGCAGCAGTTGTGCTTCTAGTCGTCAGAGATTTACGGGCTGAAACCAGATGCTACGTCAAATCCCTGCACTCAGACGTGAGCATCGTCCCGGCTGTCCGTCACATCAGTTTTTACTGCTCATTTCTCACCTGGTGACATGAAAGCGTCTATTCAGCTAAACTCAACAGCGGAGAATCCGTGTCACTGGTTGATTCATTCAAACGCTCCAATCACCAGAGGGACTTACTTTGACCAGGGGAGCCATGAGACCAGCTGGGAGGTCAAAGTAGGGCACATTGGGCACCAGACTGGGGTCGTCTTGGACCGGCGGGTGCTGCCTATGACGCATGTGGGGTGAATGACCATTGAAGCCATGGGGGGGTGGGCCAAAATCGGGGTGCTGCCCTCCGCCCCACGGTGGATGATCACTCCCCATACCAGGGGGAGGGAGCCTCTGGTTGGTGTGGTGGTGGGGAGGAGGACCTGGCAAATCTGGAAAATGATGGCAAATTGTTAGAAGACACAAGAAGTCATCAAGTGTCCTCAGCAGAGCAGAGACGGGTCGGGGGGGTTCACCTCCGGGGAAATCTCCCTGAGTGTAGTCGAAGCGGTGCGGGGTGTAGGGAGGCCTGTCATAGTGGTGTCTCGGAGGAAAGTCGTCCTGCATGAAGCGCGGTGGGAAACGTCCAAAATTGTGTGGTGGTGGGGGGGGCTGGTTGAAGGGAGGTGGTTGCTGGTGGGGTGGAAACGGCCCTCTGAAATGGGGGGGTCTCTGAGAAAGAGCACAATGACATTCTAAGTAGAGAGGATGTTAACTGTGTAAAAACGGTCAGAAGTTCAACCACCACATGCCTGCATGCGTGGAGGAAATGGCGGCTCCCTCTGGCCCCAGGGAGGCTGGTCAGGCTGGTTCCCCCATGGTGGCTGCTGGTCATATGAGTTCCAAGAAGGGGGGCCTGGTTCAGACCCACCTGGACCACTCCAGGGACCCCCTTCTCGGGGGGGCCCTCCACTCCAGTTCCCTGGCTCCCTCTGATCATTCCATATTCCCTCGTGGCTATTCCAGGGAGGACAGGGAGGGGGCGGCTGGTTCGGGTCAAAAGGAGGCTGTAAAAAGGATGGAAATAAGGGAAGTTTCTTAGCATCGCTGAGAAAAATCAAAGTCACAGTCGCAGCAGCTCACAATCAGGGCAGAGCCAAGTAAACAAGTTACTAGCTGATTCGCCAGGAGTGCCTGGGGCACCGGCGCGGAGCATCAGCTTGAGAAGTTTCTCACTCCTCAGGTTTTATAGCCACTTGGTAGAACAACCACCAACTTTTGCTCAGAGACTAAATTTGTTTGGGTTTTTGCTTCTCTTCACAAGATTTTACTTAAAATCTTATCATATATTTAATGATAAATGAGCTATGCATATCTTGGAGGAATTTATTTCAATTTCTCAAATGACACAATCTTACAAGGCACAACACCACCAGGAGGATAAAAACTCTCATTCACTGGAACACGACTCCACCCGTCCCACACCTACTGAGCTACTGCGGCTCCTCTCACACACACAGACACTGAGGACGACGTGCACACAAACACAGGATCTTACCGGCTGGTTGGGGTTCCAGGGGCCCATGTGCTGGGGGTCATACCACGCAGGCTTGTTGGAGGGGATATCTGAGGGTCCACTGGGGTTGGTGGGGTCTGGTGGTCTGGATGAGGCCTCATCAAAGTCCCCTGGAGGAGGACCTGACATGGGAGGCTTCACTTCTCCTGCACACAAATTTAGGTTACAGCAGAACCAGACACACACTCTGAAATCACAACTACATGCCCTTCATTTATGGGGGTCTATGGGCTCATTTAAAAACTTCTGTTCCAACTGTCATCAGCCCTTCCACCACCGCTCATTTTAACACTGAGTGATCTATCAAAATACGGCAGCTTGTTTGTGTCAGGATCCTGCAGGAAAGAGCAACAGAACCGGCTCCTGTGTCAGACTGTACGTCTGGTTCCACCACCAGTGTGCGTCTGCTCACCAGCTTGTGAGGTCAGAGGAGGAGCCTTCTCAGGCTCAGCAGGAGCAGCCAGCTGGGCTACGGGGGCGGGCGGCGGCTGCTGCTTCAGGGTGACGACAAACTCCTCGTGCTGGGTCTTCAGAGCCTGGATCTGCTGCTGGAAGGCCAGCTGGATGGGCTGCACCACACCAGCATACTCCGTTATCAGAGACGCCTGGCAGGGATGACAATCGAAGCACGATCAACACCGACGTGTCAAAGCAAACATTTCCTTCCCTTTCAGTCAGAATGAAGGTGAATTTTGCACCATGCTGACGTAAGCCTCCCGCCACCCACCTGGTACTGGCCAAGGCCCAGTGCTGGGTTCTGGAGTTGCTGAATGGTCTCCTCATCAAAGTAGCCATTCTTCTCCCACAGCTGCAGCAACTTGGGGGGGGGGGGCAGAGAGAAAATAACTTGAGACTTGAGTAAAACTAAAGATTTTACAGGATAAAATCTGTGTAGGTCACAAGCTGGTGGTCGTTTGAAATACGTGCTGCCATGAAAAGGTGTTTGACGTGCGCTGGTGGCGACGGCGCCAGCAGGGACTCACCCTGGTGATCTTCTGCTGCTTCTCCTCCTCCACAGACAGGAAACTGGTGCAGTAAATGGGAACCACAACTTTTTGCAGCGCCGCCAACAAATCCTTCTGCTGCTTGCGCTGGCTGGAGGACACACACACACACACACACACACACACACACACACACACACACACACACACACACACACACACACACACACACACACACACACACACACACACCAGAATGGAGTGTTCCCTCTCAATCTGCCCTGATATCAATTACATAAAATATCCTATTTAACAAAAAGTTTATTCATCAGGCCGCTTGTTCATTTCCGCTGTTGATCAAGGGTTTACTTGTTTCTGCTATTAAATAATGGATCACTTTTCTATAACATGACAACTAATAACTTCCACAAAGTCCATGAGACAAGATATTTAAATGTCCCACTATGAGCTGAATGTGCAAATGGTTTAAATATTAAAACTTCATATTTGACAGCACTGCAAAGAGAGTGTTTCTATTCTTGTGAGCACCAGGGCCTGGAATCAGAGGTCATGTAAACTCGAATGAGAACAACCTGATGGCGAGTGCTCATGTATGTAGTGAGATTGTGTACCAGTGATGGAGAACGTCATTGGTTAAGTAGATGAGATGGAGGCGGAGCTCAAAATGGGCTCCATCAGCAGTGATGCGGTTGCGAAGATGCGATGTCATCAGTTCACAGTGCTGCGGAGTCTTGGCATTGTTGAACATCCAGTTCTTACCAGCCTGAGAGAAACACAAATACAGGAGATCCATCTACAAGAAGACGCAATGCCTCAAAAGAACCTCCAAGATGGCGACTTACAGAGATGGCGTCCTTGGTGCAGGTGTCTATGATGGGCTGCAGCAGGTTGTCGAACTCTGTGATGTCCAACTGTGTTTCCAGCAGCAGCTTTTGGATCTGTTGCTCCATAGCCAGAGCTATGGCTGCAGTCACCTGCTCCTGTGTGACAGAGACAAAAGCATCAGCCGACACGCGTCAGAAACACAGACTGTGAAGCCTCCAGGTGCCTCCAGATGGCAGCACCTGCATCAGACGTAGCAGGGACCACAAGTGAGACTTTCACACAGACAACAACCTCAACACCACTGACAAACCACACATGCCAGATCTCGATGATAGAAATGTCCCAGTTGGAAAATCTTGAGTGATTGCACAGAGTAATTAGCTGAGAGAAAAATCATCAAGAACAACGGACCGAAACCAAAATCATGAACCACCTCAGGACCGGATCCAGAATCCTGCTCTAAATGAAAGACAAAAACACTCAACACACACTGGGTCTGAGGATCTCATCCTGGTACCTAACAGCAGTCTGGCTTCCTCCTGCTAGCACGTGGAAGTCTGTGCAGCCCTCCAAAGACCACCCCCCTAACCCCCAACTGTCACTGACTCGCCACCACAGGGGCCGTGCTGGAGGACACTGAGGCAGAACGTTCTCACCTCTGTCACATGTGCTCAGTGAGAACCTGCTCTCATCTGGGAGGAGAACAGGACACCGATGGAGAATCCACCAATTCTGGTGTTCTCTGAACACGCCAGTCACGCTGCTCGGCGCCGGGCTGAGAGCTCAGGCCCGCTTGTCATTTTTGCTCATTGTTTTTTTATGATGAAGCAACAATGAACAATAGGCTGTTCCAAATGTTCATGACATAAAGAAAAACATTACTCTTTCTAATTCAATTTGTTCAGGTGTGTTTTCAGGTTTCAACTGAATGTCAATATCATGTCAAACTCCTTAAACAGAAAATATCAGTTATCAGCCAAATCAGTGGCATGGCATCGACATACTGGACATCTGGGAAACATCCAACGTGGTGCATCCTCAGTGGAAGATTCGCCTGCAGCACGGAGGAAGAAGCCCAGGGCCTGGACGCTCCCTACCTGTCTGAGGGTGTGTAAATGCTGCTCCTGCTGCTGCAGGTTCCACTGACTCTGCTGGATGAGCTCATCAATGGCAGGTGTAGTCGGCGGCGGGATGGGAGGGGGGGCGATCATCGGCATCGGCGGAGGAGGGATGTCAACCACGTCTTTGGCGCCTGGGTTGTACAGGTCTGTAAAGACAGCAGCAGGGAGGTTGTGCAGAGCAGTAACTCAACAGTTGGCGCTGAGCGACTGCTGAAGTGATGCAGGACGTCTACTTTATCATAAACAAGCAGATTATGGGAGTTGTTTGCCCGTACAGAACTATAATCAGGGACCTCTGGAGGTCCAGGAAGATGGGAACAGCAAGCAGATGGAACGTCCCAGGAAAGTAGAAGAGAGAGAACATTTAACCCAGCAGTAACACCCCCGGTGTCTCTCCTGCCCCGTAACAACGGCAGCAGTGACTGATGAGAGGACGTGATGTCATCTCTCCCCTCCAGAGGATTAGATTAGAAGTAAAGAAAAACATTTCCAAGAGCTGGAATAAGAATTACAAACCCATTAAACGATTTTGTTTGACAGAGCTGCTGCCCTGCAAGTCAACGTAAGAAAATGATACAATATGAAATAATTTGTTGGTTATTTCTGGCCTTTCAGTCCATAAGGGCACTCCAAATATAAATAAAAACATTTATTTTATGACAGTGCAGTGAACTTGAGTTATCTGTACTTGATTGAACATGGTTCATGTTTTTGTATGTAATTTCTAACATCCCTCAGTATGTAAAATATTCTCCCCCTTCTGTCTGACAGCTTTGAGAGCTAAATCACCAGACACCACAAATATCTCAATCAGGCTTGACTGACACAACAAAACAGCACAAACTCAAAAATATGAAAAAGGCAACTGAAACAAACAAAGGGGCCTCTGAGCACAGGCACCATGATGTCCAGCAAAGAAATGTACAAAAACAAAAATGCAATTTTGGACTAGAAATCCAACTTCATCTGACAAGTCTGGTTCCAAATAAATACCTTCAGATTTAAACTCCTCCCCATCGTGGGTAGAGGGATCTGAGTGGAGAGAAGCACATTTTAATGCATTTCAGTGGTACAGAAGAATTCCATGCAACGCTGCAACACAGTGCTGTCGTTCAGAGGCTGAGTGGAAACCTGCTGCTGCCTCTTCAGCTGGTTCACGTGTTGCACACGTCAGTGATCTGCTTCCATGAAATCCTCTTCAAGTGAATTTAAAGCGCACAGGGAGGATTTGTACCCTCATATTCAGAGCTTAGAGCTTCTTTTCATCTTCTGCGTTCTCGTTTCTTTGGCCTTCACAAGGCTGATGGGTTTATGAGCTGAGTCCAGTTTGCTGGCTGATGTTTGGTGTCTAGGGTGATGCACACGTTTGTCTCAAGGGATTTTCTCAACAACTGGTGGCTGTTTTCCATCTGGCCTCCTGACAGCTGATTCATCAGCAGTTCCTCTGATAAACAATTATCATTGAAATAACATTAATAAACTGAGCCCCCCCCCCCCCCCCCCCCCACACACACACACGTCTGGTCTATTTGGGACCGCTGGCCTCCTCTGATGACCCCGTCCTCAAGGAGCTGCTGGACTCTCATCAGGTGAGGAGGCCAAACAACTACAACACAGTTCGTCTGAGGCCACAACTTCCTTTCAGACAGGAACCGGTTCTGTTTTAGTCACAACTAACAAGGACTTGGTTTTTCACTACAAGGCCAAAAAGAATCAGGCCGAGCTCAGGTCTCCACATCCCACCAGTTCTCATTCACTCCACCTCCTATTAGGGGGCGGGTTCTTGTTCAGGGGCTGGTGGTCCTATAATGATCTGCATCATACATCCATAGAGATTCAGAGAGGTGGGCTGCACACGCATCTTCCAATGAGATCCCATATCATCACCATCAGCTCAGTCACTTCCTCCACCAGCTGATGGTTCTCCATCTGCTGTGGGCTGCAACGGCTCACGAGCCCACACTTTGGTTGCGATTGTGGGTTTTGGGTCACATTGTGAGTTTCAGTGCTTTTTGTTTTTCCCATTAAAGGAGAAAAAGATCTGACATGAATACGTAGCTTATAAAAATGTAGTCGCTGCTGTGTTTTCATTCCTCTGCTCATTCTGAGCAAAGGTACCACGCACAACCTCACATACCATTTGTTTCCTTGGACAACCAAAAACACTTGATAAAAAGTTTGCATTAGCATCTCTGATCTGGCTGCATGCAGACAACAGCTGACAGTCATCGCATGTCGTCTATTGGTGATGGCATATTTTGGTTTTTATTTCTCAAGTAAAAAAATACGATACAAAATTGTCGATGTCTAATTCAGTGCTACAAAGCAAATAGTAAGTCAGAATCCACTCAAACTGGATGGTTAACATCTAATTTAACGAATACATGAAATCTGATCAAATCTGAGGTCGGATCATTTGTATTTGGATGCCAACTGTGCGTATTATATTACTCATGAACTTTGCTATCCTGCTGTGTTTAGGACCCAGAAAGAGCCACTCTCTTGTTTCAAATAAAGACTGATACTCAGTTCAGCTCTGGTCAAGTCTCTGGGTCTCTTCAGTGAAATGTGCCCCCGAAAAAGAAAGCGACTTGTAGTTGCGATGCTGCTCTACTGGCGCTCCCTGAAGTTGGAGTTCCTCCTCAGAAAATACCTGGAGAACCCTGAAGAACCCTGAGACTGGTGACTGACTGGTCACTGGTGACTGACTGGTATTGGGACAGGTGGAAACATCAAGTTTGTTTTTGCTTTTCCAACCACTACAGGAAGGTGGGGGACTCGGGTCTGACATCACTCCCACTTCTGAAGTAAGAAGAAGGCAGTAGAGTTGCCAGCTACTTCTACAGTCCATGTAACTGTGGTGGTCCAGTGTTTGCTAGAATGTGGGTGCTAGTAAGCTAGGCTAGGTTAAGAAACAAACAGAAAAGGTCACTCCAAAAAAAAAATGTACGAAGTTAACATGATGTTGGAGGGTTCAATCAACAGCTTCTCCCAAAACAAGAATAGAGACCACACCCCCTGGACGCGGGTGCCTGAGGGCCCTGAAATAATAACCACTTCAAAATTCATGTTTTGATTGCTCCCTAATGCCTGCTTTGAATTATGAAACTACTGACCCAAAAAGTGTATTTTGCATTTCAAGGACACACAAATACTGCAACTGTATTGATCTTGTCATTAATTCTTTGTGACTCAAGAATGCAGAAAGAGCCTGCTACATGTATTCAGCTTGGAAGTGAATGAAGACTGACAGCTAACAGCTACAGCAACAGAGCACAAGCAAAACTGTCCAAAACATCAGTTTAGAAACTCTCCAGGTCGTCGTCAATATCATCCTGGTCCTCTTAATCCAGCCGCATGCTCAGTGAGCCACAAACACTTTGGTCTGAGTTCAAGGAGGGCCAGGCTCCCAGATTTCTATGTACTTTTTGTTTTCATCCCTGAATCTGTCACGATGTCGATGGTAATCAATAAACTATGATGTTTAAAAAAGGAAGCATCAAAATCCCTAATATATAAGGAATGCAGGGCCAAATTTACCTCCACCCAATCAAAAACTGCTACCAGTTAGATTGGTTGGCCTGTTCGGCTGTCAATCAACAGCCGAAACCAGAATGCACCTGACTGGGCAGCTTAGCTGTCTGTCAAAAGGCTGAGACCAGGAAGCCTAAAGCGTGTATGAGGGCCTTGTTGGATCGGTGTTGGGTGAGCAGCGTCCAGGAGGACGAGCACGGATCCAGAAGAAACTACAGCAGAAAGAAAGAGGTCTTTTATGGACCGAGCAACAGACGAGAGGAGGAGGATGAAAGGCTCGGGGCGGTCCAGGGATTCTGGGTTCATTTGCTCTCTGGAGGAGTCGTAAAGAACCTCAAGGCTGAGCTACGGACGCACAAGTAGCAGCCTCTCTGTCGGACAGGCAAGGAACCCGTTAGCCGACTTTGCTAGTGAGCTATAGAGGCTACATTAGCAGGAATTTATTGTCAGTGTAGGTTGTGAGCTGGAACAAAACGCAATGTAACGGTCGCTGATCTCTTTAGTGACACAGTTTACCGATTTATCCTATTTTGTAGCACTGCTGGAAACGGCTCTACAGTTTTGACCATAACACTGCGGGGAACTGGTGTGTTCTGGTGCTTGGTATGTTAGATACGTGGTGGAACGGGTTGCTAGAAGAAGGAACGTGACCTTGCATCCGTAGCAAGGCCATGGCCTCCTATTCTGGTTCACTAGAGGGTGTTGGGGGGGGCGAGTGGCAGCGAGGAGGGGGTTCATGGTCAGAGTAGATTCATAAAATGATTTAGACAGATTTAAGCCATACTGTTTGTATGTCGTGGTTCTCTTGATGAATAAAAAAGGAAAATATGTCAAAAAAAAAAAAGGCAAAATCAAGCGGCGCCTGCCCCTCCTTTAAGAACTACAAACCTTCTGGTCTGATGCTGACTTGAGCTTGAGAGTTTGTGAAAATACATTTGTGAAAGGTTTCAATGTTGTTAGTCGTCCGTCTCCATTTGCTACCTGCTGAATAGACATGGCTGGCTCTTCCTGCATTTTGGAGTCACAAATGCAGGAGGGGATATTGTCTTCGTGAGTTCAGGACACATACATGTGAGTGCTGGAGTGGGCAAATACACTGTGTGAGCTATCTTTATACATTTAAAAGCCTTCTCTTAATATTTTCCCTGGATTCAAACAGGCTTCTATCTTGCTGGTGAGGGAGAGCTGCATAATGACACCTGCTGGAGGCGGCGTCTTCACTGAACCCTGCAACACCACACACATCTCCATGTGTCATGACTGGTTTTAGTGTGCACTTTCACTACATACGCTGCTGTTGCTCCATAGCAAGCTTGCACTTGTAATAGCTGAAGTAGTCTCCTCCAAACAGAAAGGAGAACTTAGGGTTGTCCTTCTGTTTCTCCATTGTCATCTTTTCAAACTCCGGCCCGTTGCGAGCGACAAACTGAGCCAGCTTGTCAATCACGTTCCTCAGCTCTTGATCTGCATCAGGAAAAGTTAAGGAGGAGGAAAATATAATCAGTGTTGACGTACAAGTGACATGTAAAACCTGGAAGTTATGACAAGCAAAACAACACTTTGACAACATTAGTACTTTTTTAACAATGTCAACTGAACCATATCCCACTACCCCATATATATATATATATATATTATACACACACACACACACACACACACAAAAATATTCGTGTGTGTGTGTGTAGTTGATGTTTGTTCCCAAAATAACGTGAAACATCAGCTGTGGGTCCCCCACACAGCACCGCCTGTACAATTACTTTATTGTGTTGATAATACTCGTTTCATTACCACCCGATCGCAGTACAGAAGAGTAATGCACGTGAGATCTGGGAGGCACTCGGCAGCATGGAGGAAAACCGAGGTTGGCTGTAAAGTTCGCACTAAACGGAGGAACTAGTTAGCCAGCACCAAATCATTCCTGCAGCACTGTTCTTCACATTTAAATGCACAGATGAAAGTTGCAGAAAGGTCAGTTTGATTTTGATGATGTATTTAGCTTCTAACGTCAGCCGAATGCTAAGCGCGCCTCGGTGCCCGGTAGCATCGGAGCTAGCCGCCTTTCAATGAACCCCGCTGCGGCTGCTGCTCACCTTCAGGGGGGTTGGGGATATCCATGTCTCGTTTCAGTCACAGCACACCCGCCGTAGTCTGATCTAAACTCCAAAAATCAGTCAGCTTGCTCTAATAATCATGATCCGTTCAATAGAACTGACAGAAAACACTTGCATTGCCGCTGTAATCCCACCGGAAGTACCGAAGGCAGAAACACGAGCAGTGGCCTCGTTTGTCTGCAGCGCCCCAAGTGGCGGAGGGAGGGTAGTGCGCGGCGCATCGGCGAATCGTGGGGATTCTATCAGAAACAGCGCTGCAGTGTTTGACGCCTCATCGCTCCTTGGCCCAGATGGCTTCACAGCACATTTTGACAAACATTTTTTTGGGAACACATTAAAGTAATTTTGTTCTAAAAATTAAAAGAGAACACAGGGAAATTAATGCTCCCACATACTATGAGGCAAGGGTTTTTAGTTCTTATCCCAAAACCACATAAAGACTCACAGTTTATGGACAAGTGGCGACCAATAACCCTACTTGATAATGATTGAAAATTATTAACACATATATTCTCAAATCAAGTCAAAGGGGCGTTTCCACAAAGAACAAGTGACACTCAGGAGAGGCAGATCAGTTCATTACATGGGCGTCAGGCCCCAGGCTGAATGAATACAGTGATTGTGTAAACGATGATGGTTTTATTCTTTCTCTCAGTTTCTATAAATCTTTTGACTTGCGTGAACATCCTTTTATTTTCAGGGCTGCTTTGCAGCTTTGTGGTTTTGGTGAGAAATTTAGAAACGTAATCGAATGCTTTCATCGAAACACCAGGAGTTCCGTATCTGTATCCCTCTCCCCTCCTCGTTGTTCAGTCAACAAAATGATGTCTGTTCTCATTGAAAACTCTGATACTGAGCAATTAAATATTGTTGAGCGCCAGACAATCAGGCAGCTGGCAGATGACACAACTTCGTTTTTAAGAGATATTGAACAAAGCCCAAAAGCTATTTAAAATATAGATCTATTTTCTAGAGCATCTGGTTTACAACAAAAATTAAAAAAAAAAAGTGAACTATTAACTAAGTGAACTATATATGGAAGAAAATAGATAAATGTAAAAATCAGACGGATGGTTAAGAAGAGATATTTCTCTTTTTGGTCACACTTCTATAACAAACATGGGAAGTCTTTCAAGCTGTATTTGTCCAGTTTATTGTCTTTCAATATCAAATTAAGTGATAAAATACATAAATTAAACTTTGAGTACGTTTGGAAACATAAATCTCATTATTTAAAGAAAGCATCTATCGTTAAAAAAAGTATGGAAACGGTGGTCTGCACTGACTCTGAGTGCATGAATGGCACCCTAAAAACAAAACGGCCAGGAGCATTCTTGCAGAATAATAACAGTTTTTGGTATCATGTGTCCCGGGGAACTGATTTTCTTCTACATTGTGAGTTTCTCATTCACAAATTACCTGTCAAGTGTTACGATACTCTCTCTTGGGACCTGAAGTGGACTTCCCACGTCAACACTGTCCTGAAGAAGGCCCAGCAGAGGTTGAACTTCCTACGACAGCTCAGGAAGTTGAACCTACCACCGCAGCTGCTGACCATCTTCTACACTGCCATCATCCAGTCTGTCCTCTGCACCTCCATCACTGCCTGGTTTGGATCAGCCTCTAAAAAGGACAGGGCCAGACTGCAACGGACAATCAGGTCTGAAGAGAGGCTCATCGGTGCTGACCTTCCCTCCATCCAGGACCCGTACTGGTCCAGGGTCAGGAAACGGCAGAAAAAAAAAAAGGAAACGGCAGCCATCATCTCTGCAGACCCCTGCATTCCGGACACAGACTGTTCAAGCTCCTCCCCTCTGGCAGGCCTTACACTGCACTGTTGGCCAAAACCAGCAAACACAGGGACAGTTTCTTTCCCCAGGCTGTCGCTCTGATGAACTCGTAACTGTCAGAGAGTCAGAAGAGCCGCAACGCGAAGAAACCCTCCTACACACATTGGCACCACTTCACTCCCGGTTCTGGTTGCACTCCTCATTCATATACACACTTATTTACTTATTTATATGTTGTATATGTTGGCTTGTACATATTGTTCTAGTAATTTGATATCTTTATTTTTATTTTGATCTTATTCTATTATCTTTATTCTATATAAATTTTTACATAACTTTTTTTTTTTCAAAGTAAACCAGAGACAAATTCCATGTTTGTGTTACAAACTTGGCCAATAAAGCTGATTCTGATTCTAAAATATTGGAAACTTCAGTACAAACATAATTTCTCACCACGTGATTTCTCCATCATTCATTCCCGTTCTAAAGTCCTTGTTCTACAGTGACTCGATGGACAGGAATATTTGGTCTGTCATTTTTTTATTGGATGACTCTGGTAGCATCTCATGAAAAGCTGGAGCCTATCCCAGCAGCCTTCCCCCTGGACGGGTCACCAGTCCATGTCAGGGCCAACACATAGAGACAGACAACCATTGGCTCTCACAGCCACACCTACGGTCAATTTAGAGTCTGGATTAACCTGGTCCCTCTTGATGTCTTTGGACTGTGGAGGAAGCTGGAGTACCAGAGAGAACCCAGCAGGAACAGGGAGAACATGGAGACTCACCCAGAAAGACCCCGTGCTGCAGCCGGGGCTCCACCCACAACCTTCTTGCTGGGGGCCACAGTGATGCCTCGTTTCTTCTACGATTTTTCATTCATTTGTTCACACAACTGGTTTGTGCTGATTGAATTGCTTTTTATTGTGAAATCAGTTTTGAAATTTTTAAAAAAGTGTGTATTAGACGGTCATTTATTCATAACAAGTGCAACCCACAACAGGTTACAGTTCACTTTGTGAATGTGTAATTCCCGGCCTAGCCAGCAGGTGGCGCGTACGTCCTCAGCATGTATTTACTCTGAAATGAGACGTTATTAGAGCGCGTGATACCTTGCTGTATCATTGAAGTACTCTGAGAGAGGCGTACATTTCTAGAAAAAAAAACGGGTACAAGCATTTGAATATTTAGTCTTCATTAGGATCCTGCGTAGAGCCGTGAGAGACAGGGTGGAGCTGAGTAGATCCAGTAGATTCTCACAACACCAAGAGAATTAATGCTGAGACGAGGGTTGGACGGACTGTTAAGATCCTTTCCGTTATGAAAAAAACTGTTCTTTAAAAAAACAATCGGATTTCTGATATTTGATGTTTTATTATATATGGAGACAAAATCAGGTTGTTTTATGTGTTTGAAAATGTTTAAAAACTAAATGTTCATGTTAAAAGGTGTGTTGGTTCAGCTGCTGGCTCCGTCAGCCACTGTCAGTTGTAGCTGCTGGTAGTTCACGTCGTTAGGGGCCCATTTTTCAGTTTTGAGGTACCAATTAATTCATTGACGGAGCACCTGCATTGTGTATTGGTCAGATATGATTGACTTGGTGAAATTATTAAAGGTTATATTTAAAATATAGTTTAAAAAATGGGTGGATTTAAAGGGGTTGAAAACAGGAATCTTGTTTCTCGGCTGTTGTGATTTTGTTTCTGGACTGTGAGATAGAAGTACTTGATTGATGGATTGATTTTCCAGAGGAACTCCTCCGTCTTCTGTGGTGTGAGGTGTATCTGCTCATGTGCACCGTGATGAGAGTGTAGTATTCACATCCTTTACTGTTGCTTGTACTTGATTTGACAATTGAATGGAGAGATTTTACTGAATGAGAGAGTAGGGACTGATACAGTCTGTACTGTATGTATAGATTGTTTTTGGTTTTTTTTAGAGAGAGAGAATTCATCTGAACCTGACCCTGATGGTCAGTGACCAGCGCACCGCAGACGTTGGCAGCGGATGGACCAGGATCCTGGTGTGACCAGCCGGGGCATCTTTGGAACCATCAACACTCTCTTCTAGACGCAGATAAGATCATCCATAAACCTACCTGGTAGTTAAATAACCAGTTTTGAGAGACAAACATTCACACAGGCTCGCGGGGACCAGAGACACTGAGACACCTTTGTTTCTTCCATCCTCACTGGAAACAGTTGTTCTGAAATCATTTGTGTTGTTGTTTTTATTTATTTCTTTATTTCATATGTGCAACTGTATACTGAGGGAGCCGGCTTAGATGGGCAGGGAATATAAATGTTGATCATTTTTGTCTTGTCAAATACCTTCAAACTAATTTGTGTTGTCTTCTCTCTGCTGACCTTTCATAATTCTAGGCTCTGTAGTCCCGATCTAAAACTAATGACTTTGGTCCAAGACTCCGGATTGACATATGTAGCCTATTTTATGATGAAAGTTTACTCCGGAAGCAAGTAGTTCAACGGCGGAAGTTGGCGTGTGCAGCATGTGTCCTGCGTCAGTCACACCGCTGTCACTAGCCGGTGGTGTGAGCTGCAGCTTTTGAAACTCCCTCAGGTACGTTACCCCCGAAGAAGATCGTTGCTCCCTGTCCTTGTGAGTTCTTTATTCGGTTCTAGTGAGGAACGTTCGTCTCAAGCCAGAATAAAACTTAGCATTTAAACTGTGGAAGCTAACCAACCAGCTAACTGTGGAAGCTAACCACCCAGCTAACTGTGGAAGCTAACCACCCAGCTAACTGTGGAAGCTAACCACCCAGCTAACTGTGGAAGCTAACCACCCAGCTAACTGTGGAAGCTAACCACCCAGCTAACTGTGGAAGCTAACCACCCAGCTAACTGTGGAAGCTAACCACCCAGCTAACTGTGGAAGCTAACCACCCAGCTAACTGTGGAAGCTAACCACCCAGCTAACTGTGGAAGCTAACCACCCAGCTAACTGTGGAAGCTAACCATTAACCTTGTGTAACGATGCCTGCGGCTTGAAACGTGGCTGCTGGTTAATCGAACTGTCGTGGAGTGTTGCCAAGATAAAAAAGCAACTTTAGCGACACGCAGGTTTTATTGTCTTTGTTTTTAGTGACGTAATCTGTTGAGCGACACCCACTTAATTATTCGACATCCTGGGTTGACATTTACAGCCAGGAGCTTTGAGAAATACGTGTTCTTTAATCCCTCTAAAGAATATTATTCCAATCTTAAATTATTAATTATTAAGGGTTTTGCCGTTACGTAGAATTTCATGACATAAGTAACATGTAAACATTGTGTCATATTGTTATGGAACATGTATGTTTGTTTACGGCCAGGAAGGTTTTTGTCATGTAGACCAGAAAACAAAATGGAAGAGAATTTTTTGCTCCTCAGCGAAAAATAAAACCTCATGTCGGTGTAGTGTGAAATGGGAGGAGTGGTTACAATTGAGCCAGTAAAACTATTAGCTTTGGGAGGGTTTTTGTACAGTTTAAACATCAGCAATCCCAATGCATCCATTTGTGTGTCTCCCTGTGTAAAAGGATGGCCAGCATGGAGCAGGTGGCAGCGGTAGGACAAGTGCTGGTGGACCCCAGGCTGGACCTGACCCAGCGGTTCCGTGCCTTGTTCACTCTGAGGAATCTGGGCGGTAAAATGCATGCACAGACCTGTTTTACATGGCCGACTTTGAAACAGACGTTTCTGTTGACAGACAGTAGTTAAACTGTTGCACCTGAATGTAACAGCTGCTGGGAGGTTGCAGCTAGCAGTTGTAGTTGCGAGCATGCTTTAGATGTGCAACAGTTAAATGTGTCCCCTCTCCTCAATAGTGATGTTCACCCTGATCCAGCCATTCTTTCTACTGGTCACTAGTTTTGCGTTATTAAAAGAAATCCTATCCTGTGAGAAATAAGTACGATTGACCAGTACAGCGGCCAGTCCCAGACCAGACCATGGAGGCCAGTTACTTCATGAGTCAGTCCTCTCTCATCACGTTTGCAGACAGTTAGTTTACAACTGACCACATGCTGTGGCAGACAGCACATAACCCTCTGTGTTCCGATCCATTCCTGCAGCTGGGTCAGATTGGGTTCTTTTTTTTAAACATATGTTTATTGACATTTTAATTGAGTATACAGAGAAGACACAGATTGTGTTCTTACTCTTGCCAGAGGTGGCCTCAGACCGTTGTTTCGTTCCCAGCATGAGTGTCTCTCCTTTCATAGCAGCCAAGTGAACGGTACCAAGGTTGGAGTACCAAGGACTCAGTGATTGCTTTTAAAACGTGGGGTTTATGATGATCCTCTTCATTGTGCGCGTTGCTTATTTGAAGTGCAAATACTAATCATGACGTGAGCGTCTGCCAGTGTAACCTGGCCTCAGACCTGAACTCTGTGGCCTGTTGTGTGGCTTACGGAATGACTTGTTCCAGGTGCTGAAGCCATCGAGTGGATCAGTAAAGCCTTCACGGATGAGTCTGCTCTGCTGAAGCATGAGCTCGCTTACTGCCTGGGACAGATGCAGGACAAACGGGCCATACCCATGTTGAAGGCCGTCCTCCGAGACACTCAGCAGGAGCCTATGGTCCGGCACGAAGCAGGTACACCCGCGCCCTGACACCCACGTGATATGTGGGTCTCAGCCTGACATCAAATAGCACACATGCTGTTGCTACTCACTGTTGCGTCTAATAAAATGCTCCTGTTACAAAAGACAAGAAACGACAGTGTCTGTCTTTGATTGACCGTGTGTGTCTAGGAGAAGCTCTGGGAGCCATCGGGGATCCTTCAGTTCTGGAGCTACTGACAGAGTACAGCCAGGATCCTGTCACAGAGGTAGAGCCCTAAAGCTGAACCTGCTACCAGGGCAGGACCAGCAGCAGGGGAGCACACGCAACATTTTTATGTGGAATGAAAAGGTTTTAAAAGTGCTACAATCAAGAGTGAAATCCATGATCCATATGTGAGCTCTGGGTTCTCTAATATACCTTGACACGAGTTGTATGGTGACATTTTTTGGCTCCCTAGCGAGCAGGGAGGAGTGCAGGCTGTGAACCAGGCCTACAGGGATGTTGTTATGTTGATGCATGTTAAAGTACTGAGCTGAAGCTCTCAGGCACAAACTGTTGGTGCCAAACGAATGTAAACAAACAGAGGGTTTGTTGGTGCTGGTCAGCTGATGGAGAGTGGAAGTCTTTGCCTCTGAAGCTCTACACAACCAGCATGCTGTGCACCCACAGAGGAGACAGCAGCCAGACAGCAATAATTAGCCACAAAGAATTAAATTCTCTGCAGTAAATCTTTATTTGCTGTAAAACTCAAGCTCCTTTCACACTGCACCAGAAATGCGGGTCAACACGGGTTTTTCGGCACTCTGGAAGGGTCGACTCGGCTTTGACCCGCTTCGACCGACTCGCCAAGTGACCCGGGTGTTTAGTGGCTCGGCTCGCCTGCAGTGTGAAAAATGCAACCTCTCAGGTTTCACGCGACCTTCCTGTCGCATCCTGATTTTGTCTCTGTGCCGCCTGTCAGGCTTCACCTGTAGCTTCTTCGGCTCCCTTCCAGGCGAGCCAAAAACATCCTCCTTCGCTGCAGTGGCGCTCGGACATTTTCCAACGACAATGCTAACGTTTGATTCGGCAACGTCCATGTTGTTTGTTTACCTCTCAGTGTTCCGGCGCACGTTTATGTGAAATGACGTTGTCAGCACGATGACGTACGAGAGAGAGAAACACAGGCACACAGCCTCGCAGCGGCAGTTCAGACCTGCATCTTCTGGAAGCTTGAATGCGCCCTGATGCTGAGCAAACCAGGGTCCAAAAACCTGTGTTGACACGCGTTTTTCAGTGTGAAAGAGTATGAGTGACCACATGTCATGGCCAAATGGAATACCGGTAATTAAAAACTGACTCGTGTGCTGACTTGATTGACTTTGTTAACGTCTGCGCCCCCCCCCCCCCCCCCCCCCCAGGTTGCAGAGACGTGTCAGCTGGCAGTTCGTAGGTTGCAGTGGCTGCAGAGTGGAGGAGACAAGCAGCTGGAGGATGGAAGCACAGATAAGAACCCCTACTGTTCTGTTGACCCAGCACCTCCAGCAGTGAAGAAGAGCGTGTCAGAGCTGCGCTCCGTCTTGTTGGATGAGGGTTTGCCTCTGTTTGAACGCTACCGCTCCATGTTTGCCCTGCGTAACCTGGGCAGCGAGGAGGCCGTGCTGGCACTGGGGGATGGTAGGAGGCAATTTTCCTTTTTTATTCCTGCACTTTATCTTTATAGACTCAGCAGTTTGCGGTCTTGGTCATGTGTAGAAGTTACCACTGTGTTGAAGCGGTCTTGATCTCTAGAAAAATATGTTCAAGTACTGCCAGTCGATGACTTGTGCTCATTAAGAGTTTCTTTGGAATTCCAGAATGTAGAAAGAGCCAGCCATGTATATTTAGCTGGAAGCTAATGAAGACTGACAGCTATCAACAGCTAAAAGGTTCAAAAACATTTGGTTCCCAACTCTCTGTGCTTGACGCTGTAAATATACGGTGATGGTTAGGTCATTTCCTGTGCAGGCACACAGAGGATGAAGATGCCGCGGCTGCTTCCAGCCATGTATGAATAATTCAGAGGCCTGGCGACACTGGTCGCTTTTATCCTGGACGACAATCCACTAATTTGCACATCTTTTTTGCAGCTCAGTCCAGGTTTCAGACAGAGTGCAGCAAATTGGGGTTCAGTTCTGGCCCAGCAACATTCCTACTCCATTGCTGCTTGAATCCAAGCCGTCAGTCTGTCTTTTGAAAAGAGGAATATTACGCCTCCACTTAACACAGACAAGACGGCAAATTCACACCTCTACTGGCTGCAAGTTTGGCGCACTGTGTTTTAAAGAGCTACTGATGCATGCCAGCGGCCATGTTTGAAATGCCTGAATGTCTCTCAACTGGTTTACCTCCAGGACTGCAGTGCTCCAGCGCTTTGTTCCGTCATGAGATCGGCTACGTCCTGGGGCAGATGCAGCACCCAGCAGCAGTCCCGGCCCTGTGTGCCGCCCTGGAGCGCGCCGGTGAGAACCCCATGGTTCGACACGAGGCAGCAGAGGCTCTCGGCTCCATCGGGAAAGAGGAGTGTCTGGCTGTGCTGCAGCGTTACCGTGCCGACGGAGAGCGTGTGGTCAAAGAGAGCTGTGAGGTGGCCCTGGATATGCTGGAGTATGAAACCAGTGTCCAGTTCCAGTATGCAGATGGACTAGCAAGGCTACAAGGTTAAACTTATTCTCAGGCAGCGTGTCGGCGCAAACCCTAACACTTCATCTCTGGATTTTCTACAACCAAAGAAGGCTTGAATGAGAATATTGGTTCTGTTAGCAGTTACAGGCTCCTCACCTCTGAAACGGCGGGTCTGCCTGTGACGCGTAGCGATGGTCACTGCGGTCGGTGGAGCAGCTGCACTGAACATCTGCTCCGTTTTTGCTGCGGAAGAACAAACCGAGCCACACAGCACCGATGTGGCAAATGGTGCACGTCTGTTTCAGGCCTGTCAGAGAATGGAACCTCCCATGTTACTACATTTGGAACACGTGTATGTGTTTACTCACAGATTTTAGTTATGTTTGGTGCCTTTTGTCAGGAGGAGTTGTGAACACTTCCGCCTCTGTCCTTCATCACCACCCTCTTTTCTCCTCAGATCTTCTGTTCGTGTACCAGAAGTCATTTTCAGGGGTGTCCTGCTAGCTAGTTCTTACTGTCTGGTGAGAGATGATGGCACATCACTTCACATCATTTCTTTCTGCACAGATTTCAAGATGGATATGAAATACAAATAAAGGAGGAAGTGTGAATGGGTATAAGAAAGGTGTCAGTGAAGAGTTCATGGTATTTAGGCAGGAAGGCCCCGCGGTGTGAGGTCTCCTCTTCCAGGGCATCATGGTCAAGACGCAACGGTTTCACCTAATAGCGAACGCACAAAGAAGAGAAGAGAAAGATGCGGAGGAGTGAAGACGGTGCCAGCAACACTGTCACCGTTGGTCCAGAGGAGACTGAGTCAAGGAGGCCCAGCGGTTTGAGTTCAGAGCACCGGTGTCCTTCAGCCATTAAAAGGGAGCAGAAAAACGATTGACGCCTCCATTATTTTAGATTAACAAGACCAACCTGTAAGTGCTGGAAGGGACGACCAGTTGTGTCCCGTCTGACTTCCCAATTCATTGTTCCCTTCTATTTCTTAACGAACAAATATCAATAAAGTTACTGTATTTTTTTGGTTTAGGTTCAAAACGATTATTCTGTTGGAGGCCGTGAAGGTTGTGTGATATGAAATCCCACTGTCCTCCCGGGTGTCAGGCGGGTCCTTGGAGGCGTTCCTTATTTCTACGTTTCTTCACGGGGCTGGAATTTGCCGTTTAGTAGCGTAGCACATGAATGTGCGGTGGCGGGCAACTGCCGGGGTGCTGCTCACGCTCGCTAAACGCCAATGTCCCAACGCACCCTGGTAACCGGGAAGTTGCGGTAACCATGGCAACCAGTGGTGTTTGGGTACGCAGTGTCAGCTTCTCCTGACGTCCGAACGTTGAAACTGCTGGAAGATCAAAGTTTGGAGGAGCCATGGACGCCCAGCGGGACCGGGGCCGCCAGGCTGCTGCTGCCTTCAAGACCTTGATGCTGAGGAGCAGCAGCGACAGCGACCTGAACCTGTGAGTCCCACCGGCCGCTGACCCCGGTCGACTCGGTCGTTGTTGCTGTACTACGAAGTAGTGGCTCGCCTACCTGAACTCGCCTGAATTTAAGCGACATCCCATTCTTAATCCATCGGCTTTAATAAGACGTCAGTTCACCGTTTGCAGCCATAACAGCTCGGTTCCTCTGGGAAGGCTTTCCACGACGTTTGGCACAATGCAGTCAGACAAGAACCGTTGCCCTGGCAACCGCCTAACCTAGACGCATCCATCAGATCACCAGATGGTGAAGCGTGATTCGTCACTCCAGAGCACTCGTCTCCGCTGTGCGAGAGTCCAGTGGCGGCGTGCATCCGACACGTTGCATTGCACTTGGTGATGCATGGGTTGGATGCAGCTGCTCGGCCATGGAAACCCCTTCCATGAAGCTCTCTGCTCACTGTGCTCGAGCTGATCTGAAGGCCACATGAAGTTTACAGGTCTGGCGATTGATGACAGAAAGTTGGCGACCACTGCGCGCCTCAGCATCCCTGCCCCTCCGTCATTCTATGTGGCCGACAGATTCACGGCTGTTGTTCCCAATCGCTTCCACTTTGTTGCAATTCCACTGACGGTTGACTGTGGAATATTTAGGAGCGAGGAAATTTCAGGACTAGAGGCGTTGCTTTTAAACTTGTGGCCACGGAAGTGATTGGAACACCTGATTTCAGGATGAGTGAGTGGATCCTTTTGGCAGTAGAGGGTACATTAGCAGCTGCTGTAGCTGATACAAGTCAGCACTTCAGTGCGGGGAGGCGGGGTTCTCCTGCTGCCCAGCAGGGTTCCACTGCTGCCCAGCAGGGTTCCACTGTTGTCCAGCAGGGTTCTCCCTGCCCAGACACACCCACCACTAACGTAACAATGATTTATCTGTCAGTTTCCCACCTCAACTTGTGCACGCCTGTCCCCAGCTACGACCACCTGACCCGGTTGCTGGTGCAGGTGATGGATGAGCGGCCACACAACGTGGTGGATGTGATTGAAGATCTGAGCCTTGATGTGAAACGGCGGGCTTACAAAGGCGAGCAGAGCCCTGCACGACTCTGCCCTCAGACGGAGGCTGCTGGGCTGATGGCCGAGGCTCAGCGGCGCCTGTTCATGGCGCCAGAGGCGGCTGAGCGCGAGGAGGTACCGCAGTCGGCCACACACAGACTGTTTCACAGGAGACTTTATTAGCTGGAGACAGATCTCAGGGATGTTATGAGCTGGAGGGCCAAGAAGACCTGCAATTGTTTGGTTAGACTAGAGTTTAAGACCTGGTCTTGAGACCAATGAGGGACACACGGTCAACGCTGATGGGGAAACTTAAACTTTGGTCCAACCAAACAATAGCACGTCTTCTCGGCCCTCCAGCTCATAACACCCCGCGCTTCTGTCGTCTGGTTGATCCAGAAGATCTCGTCAAAATAGAAGATGAATATATTTGAACCTGTCCCTCCTTCCAACAGCTGACACACAACAGGGGGAAAGTTCCCAGTTGCCCTGCACCTACGGCACCCCTGCTTCCCTCCTTTTCCCGTCTCAGTTTGAACTGTATTTGTTTCTTTCTTTTTTTGATTAGTTTGATTTTTCACCATATTTTGCAAAATCCTGCTGTGCTGCGCATGGGGGGCTGCGGCTGTCAATCATCTACTCTACATTTGTGTCATTGAACTGACCGCAACGCTGCTTTCCTGCCAGTAAAGCCAGAATGTAGACCGGTGCTTGTCCTGGCATCTGAAAAATACTGCCATCGTCTGCACCGCAGGATTTGGGTTGAAAATGCTGCACAGCCCCGAGCAGGACAGCCTCTTTCCTCCAAGCTGTAAAGGAGCTCGTGAAAAACATTCTTATTCCAGTAGGTTCTTTCCCCTAAAGAAGCAGCAGACACTGTGTTGTTACCTGTGTTGTCCTCCATGCTCGGCTAAGTTTGTGTAGCTGACTTCGTTTAGCTTCATGTTAGCCTCTTTGATGCACTCTGATTCAGTTCCATCGAGACTGAGGGACATCCGTAGAAATCTGACTGAAGTCACATTTATAACCTCTTCCAAATATGGAAGAAATCACATTTCACTTGTTTTCTTTTCTGCTGTTCAGACGATTGAAAATGAATCTGAAGACAATATGTTTCTAACCCTCCCGATGTCTGTGGGTGTGTGTCATCAGGAGGAAAGTGCTCTTCCCAATGTGAGTGAGACTGGTTTCTACCTGGAGCAGGCTGGAGTGGGTCTGGGCAGGGAGGAGATGCAGAGGATCTTCCTCGCACTCAAGCAGCTTGTTGAGTCCCAGGCACTGCAGCGCTGCCGACTGTGGGGCAAGATTATGGGAACAGAGAGCAACTATATTGTTGCTGAAGTTGAGTACAGAGAGGGGGAAGAAGAAGAAGAGGGGAACAATGAGGAAGCAGCTGAGGATGGTGAGACCGAGGACGAGACTCGGTACAGTGACCAGAATGAGGTAGGGAGCTGCAGACCGCCTCCTCTGGGAGATGCATAGGTGATGGAGAAGGCAGCGCTCTAAAGGTTAATAGTGGTATGACGTAGTTCATCTGCAGTGCTTAGGACACCAGTGGAACTGATTGGTGTTTGTTGGTTTGTGCTCACACACTGAGGCCCACCGATGTCTTGTGCTCTTAGATGGATCCACTTCCTAAGTCGACCTATAAGCCTCCACCAGAGGTGCCGAAGGAGGCCGCAGGAACAGGAGCGAACAAGTTTGTGTACTTTGTGTGCAATGAACCTGGTCTTCCGTGGTTGAAGCTCCCTTCCGTCAGCCCTGCACAGATCAATGTTGCTCGCCAGGTCCATAAATTCTTCACTGGGAGACTTGACGCTCCAGTGGTTAGCTACCCACCATTCCCCGGAAATGAGGCAAACTATCTGAGAGCACAGATCGCCCGGATCTCTGCTGGCACTCACGTCAGCCCCATGGGCTTCTACCACATCACTGAAGAGGAGGGTGACGAGGAAGAAGAGATACCCCTGGACAGATGTGAAGTAAATCCGGACTTTGAGGGCCTTCCAGTGGCTGAGATGGTGGAGTCCTTGTCTGCCTGGGTCCATCATACTCAGCACATCCTCCAGCAGGTGCAGGTCAAGTCAAAGGCATCACATGCAGCATTTTCTCTGCTGTTGTGTTTGGTACATGTTCTTTGTTCTTTGGTACATTCACCCTTTTAGGGTCGCTGTACTTGGGTCAACATGGCTATCAAACCCCAAGATGAATCTAATGATGAAGAAGAGGCTGAAGAGGATGAAGAAGAGCCTGATGAGCCTGAGCCAGAGGTTGGGCCACCCCTGCTTACCCCCCTCTCCCAAGATACAGGTCAGTGCTGCTTCGGGACATTTTTCTATGAAACATGAACGGCTTGAAAGGCTACCTAAGCATTTAATTTGCACTGGTAGAGTCTTTCAGTGCCTGCATTGGGCACAACATTCCAGATAGCACCTTCAGCTGAGTTGGGCTGTAAATGTACCTTGCAGGCTGTAGGGGTCAGCAGAGTCCGTAGAACCAGGCTGTAGTCTGTAGGGTAGCTTCACGACACCATTCCTCAAACATGCATCATGCACAACCGTACAAGGAGCGGATGGACGGAGCTCTCACTCGTTGAGTTGTGTCAGTCATGCTTGGACAAGGCTGACTGCATCCCAATTCAGCCACTCAGGGGCCAAGCCCAGAGAGCCACCGTTTCTGGATGGGGGTGGTAGATCTCCACCTAGGAGGGGGTGCGGCCATGGCCAGTCGGGTAGCAACTGAGCTACGTGGGCCTCCCAGGGCTCAGATGGCAACCGGTACGGGGAGCTAATACAGCTCTCTGTAAAGGAAAAAAATCTGAAATATCTTGGTGTGGTTTGGATTTAGCTGAGTGTTTTTGAATATTTGTGTCTCAGAAATATTCAACATCCCTCCCTGGACCTCCAAGATGTCCTCCACTCTCATCTCTGAGCATGCCATCGCCGTGCTCCGCTCCAACATCTGGCCGGGTGCATCTGCATACGCTTGTGGAAAGTAAGTGACTTCCTGTGTTTGATCAGTATCCTGCAGGTCAGACATTGACTCACAAAGAACCCTGTGCTGTCTGTGAATGTAGGACGTTTGAGAACATATATATTGGATGGGGTCTGAAGTATTCAGGGGAAGGGTACAGCCCTCCTGTCCCCCCGCTGCCACAGAGAGAGTACCCTGATGGACCAGAGGTCGTAGAGTCCCTGGACCCCACGCTGGAGGAGGAGCTGGCCCTCGAGGAGGCTTTAGAGGAGCAGCAAGCTGCTGAAGAGGAGGTGGACACTGATGAAGAGGAGGAGGAAGATGACGACTGAGTAGACAGCGGCACATACTGAAACAGCTTTTGTGGCCATTTTAACCTTCATGCTTGAATACATTTATACTGCTCTATTTTATTCCGATTTTTCTGTGTGAAGGTTGAAGGTGAACGAAAGGGGAAATAGAAGATTCTAATTTAAGACTTGTGACAGTATGAAACTGTCTGTACACCAGCGGTTCTCAAACTTTTTCTGTCAACCACCTCCCCCCACGCCAAATTTTTTGACAAAATAGGCCATGTTTAACTTTATTGACCTCTTAAAAATTACAAACATTCCTTTAGTTTTTCAGAACTAGAAAAAATGAAATCAAATGTGTTTCCTCCCTGTCAAATATCTCTCCATTTTAAAAACAGACCTGACAACAGTTGCTATGAAAGAGGTTTAAAGCGGGGGGGGGGGGGGGGGTACTAATGTTTGGACGTCGGAATTTTTTTTGCGGTGGAACCATAAACAAAGCGAAAGGTGAGGGGGAAATAATGTTCGGACGTCGGGTGACTCGCACCCCCCTGGGTCACCTCCGCCCACACACTTTGAGAAACACTGCTGTACATGCAGGCAAACGAGGTCCTCAGTAGTCTGGAGCACATAGAAGGTCCTTGGTTTGACGGACCAACAATGGTGGTGGGTGAACAGGAGGAGATAAATGAGCGAGTTACTGGTCTAAAACAGCACCCCAAGCATTCATTCATTCATTCGTTCATTCGTATATACTGGCAGAACAAGTTACTCTGGAGCCATTATGTCCCAGCACAGCTGGAACTACGAGCACTTTTCGTTTTCTGAGGCATCTTTTTTTGATGCTGTGCAGCGTAACGTTTGGTACCTGAGCCTTGAAGAAGGGGAGGAAGTATTTGTGAATATTCTCAGTTATCCAGGTCATCGTCATCCTCAAAAAATGATCAAACGAGGCAACTGGACAAGTTTTGCCTCTCATCCAAGAAGCTTCCTAGAAGCTTTGTATAGAAAAAATTAAACGTCTTCACTTACAAGAGGATTGAGTCCAGCTGCCTCGTTGATCATTTTTTGAGGAAGGGGAGGAAGGTTGAGCACCTCTGGGTCAGTCGTGGGATATGATAAGAACAAGCCCTGACGTTCCCCTCCAGGGGCTCTACATGCTCCTACAGTTGGAGAGTACGAGGCCGGTCTCTTATTCAGTGGTGAAAGTGACCATTTTCCCAGAGTTCACTGGGTCTCTGGATCTAGGAAGGAGGTCTACAAGCGGGATTTGTGACTTCTCAAATACTTAGGAAGCTGATCCTGGTCCAGTTTTCAGCAGCTACTAGTTAGATGTGGACCTCTGGGTCCTCCAGGTCCCCAACAGTAAGAGCGACGTCTGGGCCTGCAGATAAACACGAGCGTGAGGAGCATTTGCTCATTCATGTTACGTGGAATTTGAATGCGGTTTAATGAGGTTATTTACTTTTTTCTATACAATCAATGTCTGACATAAGAGAATTTGTTGATAGCATTTCTATACACAATAATACGTGTACGACAAAGAAACTGCCTACAAAGTACAGTAACCAGTCCAGCCTGTGAGATTCCTGCGTCGTAGACGGAGATGTGACAGATGGAACGGCGTCTGTGTGACATCACTCAAGCTCTCTGACGTTTCATGTTCTATTTCACGTGCTAATACACACGTGTTGAAGGGGACTTGGGAGTTCCAAAAGAGAAATGCACAGATTTCCAGTTTGTACATTTCTTAGCTTCTTTATTTTATTCATAAAACTAAACTACACCATTGGTGTTCATTCATAGTTTCACGTTTCATTAATATCAACAAGTTTCCATTCATACAAAACAAGAGAAGATAAGAAGTGGCAACAAGTTCTGTCCCACACTGCAGGAAACTGCTCATGACTGAGACTTGGTGGTGTCTGAGATTGTTCACTTCATCAGCAGTCAGGTGGACAGGACCAGGTCGACTCCATGGTTACCACATGGCGCTCTAGGATGTCATCTGTGGCCAGCAGAGGGCAGCGTGGGCTGAGAGTGATGCAGCCAGTAAGGCCCCCCCCCATTAGACTGATGAGTTTGATTCTTCCACTCATGATGTGGACGCTGAGCACCAGGGACAGACAGACAGCAGCGTCCTGCACACTGAAATGGTCTCCGAACTCTGACATCACACTTCTGCCCACCAACTCATCAATTTTAGTCTCAATCTGACTTTTAAAATAATAAAGTTGTCATCAGCTGGCAGCGTTGTACCAGATTGTACCAGTTACTTTAAAGTCAGAGGTTCAAGGAACGTTTTAAGAAACAGACTTCCATCATGGCACTGTGGTCCCCCAGCAAGAAGGTTGTGGGTGGAGCCCCGGCCGCAGCACGGGGTCTTTCTGAGTCTCCATGTTCTCCCTGTTCCTGCGTGGGTTCTCTCTGGTACTCCAGCTTCCTCCACAGTCCAAAGACATCAAGAGGGACCAGGTTAATCCAGACTCTAAATTGACTGTAGGTGTGGCTGGGAGAGCCAATGGTTGTCTGTCTCTATGTGTTGGCCCTGCCATGGACTGGTGACCTGTCCAGGGGGAAGGCTGCTGGGATAGGCTCCACCCCCACCACCCTCAACAGGAGAAGAGGGAGAACATGGATGGAGGGAGGGATGGATGGGAGAATGGGTGGATGGATGCATGGATTGATGGAGGATGGATGCATGGATGGATGGATGGGTGGATCGATGGATGGAGGATGGATGGGAGGATGGATGGATGGATGGGAGGATGGATGGATGGGAGGATGGATGGGAGGATGGATGGATGGATGGATGGGAGGACTTCCATCGTATCCTGAGCCAGACAACAAGCCAGAGAACCTTCTGTCCTGAGACCCCTGCTAGTTCTCTTCCCTTTGTTGTCAAAATATTCTTCTGGAATTTGTATTTTTCCCAAAAAGTTCACTGTTTCACCCCAAACCATTTAGCAACACAGGAGATGTCAGGTCCAGGATGCTGGTTGTCCAGCAGTAAACCTCCTCATCCTCTCCTACAGGCCAGCCATGATGAGCAGCAGCAGTTGCTGGTCTGGTCGCCCTGTCTCCCTTCAGGGGCCTCAGTCACAGAGGCTGCAGCCCGTCAGCAGGGTGGTCCTGGCTGGTGTCTGATTCCAAAACGTTGATCTCTGACGATTTCACGTCCTTGTTTTACAAGTGTTGTCCTAAGCAACCCTCATTAATGCACACAAGAACCATTTAAGAGAAGTGTATTTGATGACTATGCTAACACTTACCATCCACTTCCATGTATTGTGCTAAGCTAACTAGCACTCCCTACCGTAGCTTGGAGGACAGAAGGGTCTCTGTCTTCTTCTCTGACTCTGAAGATGATGGACACCAAGTGTAGCTCCAAAATAGTTGCCCAGACTTGTGTGAAGCACCTGTGGCAGTTGTGTGTGTGTGTGTGTGTGTGTGTGTGTGTGTGTGTGTGTGTGTGTGTGTGTGTTAGAAACACTGGAGCAGCTTGAGGATGGGATTTGGGAGGCTTGGAAGATGACGGCGTCCCACCATCTCGCCATTCCATCACTCATGTGCTTGCCCTCTCTGGTCCTCTGGAACTTTGGAAGCTGCCGAGCAGGTTTGGTGCTTGACTTCAACCAAAGTTGGAGCATCTCTGTTCTACTTGGTGGTCAACTTGATTTCTCGTCTTGGTTGTTTGAACTTAAAACATTGAATCTTTACAGTTTTGCCTGTTTTAGGTGTTCGAGTTTTTTTTTCGAATAGCGACAGTTGATTTTCATTCTTTTCTACAAGTCGTGAAACACATGAGCCTCGGAGTAATAATCACTGTAGAAAATCATTATTTCTGTGCTTCACAGCAACATCCCAGAATGAAAAGGTGTTTTCCTAAATTCTTGAGTTACCTGTGTTACCTGTAATCTTCAGAACAATGGAAACCAGAGTTTGACGACCTCGAACACCGGTGTCCTTCTGCTGAATGTAACATTACGGAACAGTGAGATGAAATCAGTAAAATGAGCGCATCTGAATTGAGACTGGTCGATGCCAGATAGATGACGACCAGTTATCTGGCGTCGACACATCGAGTCTGAAGATCCAGGAAAGAAGGAAGGAACACGGAAGTGCCGTTAGCTAAGAGCCCGGACGGACGCAGTTCATCTGTGCAGCAAAATGAAAGACGTACAGACACCGAGGTAATCAAATCAGATGTTGATGGACGGAATTCCCGAGGTCTGCTTGAGTTGTCGCGGAGGTCACCTTCGTTGTCCCGGTCAACGCTCCAGCTCCCGACGGTCTCTGACGCAGCCGCGGGCCGGCAGGAGTTGGTACTCCGTGCTAGTACTCCAAGTTGTACTACTTGTACTGTGGCTGTAACAGACAGACTTTACTAGGCGCTGTTTATCTCAGTGGAAAAATACCGGGTCTGTCTCTGTAAATGTATTGGACGTACTGGTACCAGTATGACCCTGACTACGTGTGTCTCTACTCTTCCATGTGACGGTACCAGGTCCAGGGTTCGAGCCGTCAGCAGCAGCGCCAGCGGGGGTCTGGAGGGGTTCAAGGCTCACGCTGTCTTCCAGGAGATCAACAAGAAACTGCAGGAGGTGATGACATGACACCCCCCCCCCCCCCCCCCCCGACCCACCAGGAGTTGCCTCCATCAGCTGGGAGCTCGTGGAGGGGTATTTAGTGGCACTGGTGACGGGTTCTTTGTGTCTTTTACAAAATAGTTCTTGAGTACATGCTAGAACCTTTAAGTCCAGAACTCACTCAGCAGTCCGTGTTTGTCTGAGCAGGACATTAATCTTAAAGCGCTGAAGTTCTTTCTGGTGCCATTTTCCTGAACGGAGCTGGTCTACAGCGGTGCCACCAGCCGCTCTGGTTTGGCACCTGGTGGGTGTTGACCACGTGCAGCACAGCCGGACTCCTCGAGCTCCAGGAGCTCATTTAGCACCTGGTGAATCTGACATGACGCCCTGGTGTCCCTGCACCTACACAGAGAGTAGACCCGGTTTAGGGAGAGGTCTAATCCTGCCCAGCTCTGAGAGGCGATGTGCCCTGATATCTGATCATACAGTTTTTGCACCTGCTACTGGCCCACATCAGCGTTAGTCCTGGACCACCATGGATCCCTAATCCAGGGAGACTCGGAGGACTAGGATAAAGCCTGGGTACTGTTCTCAGCGTTCTTTATTTAGTAGAAATGCAAATCATGATTCAAGTAGAGCAAATCTAATCAGTGGCGCCGCTGCTTTATTGACGATATTCGTAACTGATCATGTGGAGGAGTTCAACCGTTATCACGAGGATGGCGGTCTGGACACACATGAGATCAGTGCCTCAGCGAAACTGATTCTTAATCTTCATTAGCGCTTCCACCATTGAGTTTTCATTGCTGGAACCTTAAACAGTTCATAATTGGAAAAGATGAAGTCATGATTTGACGAATGAGCCACTTTAGTGTGGTAGTTTGTGGATTCAGTCAACAGGTGAATAGTTAACTGCTTTATTATACGTATAAAATACATGAATCCTCGAGCCTCATCAGCAGAACTCCGCTATCAAGTTGGTTTAGTTACAAATAAACACCATCGATTTGCCAACAGACATTTTTTAATTTGCTTCTGTTCAGCTCAGGGATCCTGGTTCCGCTGCTGCATGTTCACACACACGAAGGTCAGAACACCTGCAGTTAGAAACTCCACCACCGGAGTCCCAACACACGTTAAAGTGAGCAAACACCTGATAGAGGCTGTGGTCGTTGACCCTGTAACTACACACACACACACACACACACACACACACCCCGCAGCATGTGCAGGTTCACCTATATACAGAATAATCTTTGCTGTTACTCTCAGCGGTGGTACAGTGGTGAGTCAGCTGGCTGCAGTCTAGCCGTGTAGAGTGAGCGTGTTCCTGCTGTACCTGTACAGATTCTCTCCAGGTGCTCCAGACTAATTCCACTCAGTTTACCTGAGACTGGGCAGAGGGGAGAATGGGTTTCGGCCCTGTGAACCAGTGGTGTAGGAATAGCTCCTAAAAACTTGTTTATCAGTTCGTATTGCCGACATTCAGCTCCCTCATGTCAAGGTCAGTGAGGTATTTTAGCCCGTTTTAATTTAAACGCCTCAAGACCTGTGCTTCACATTCACTGAATATGTCAGTGTTTTGTTCTACAGAATGAAACACGGTGGTATACGCTGCACGTTCACTTGTCTCAAGAGTAAAAGTTATTAACAAGTGACCTAAGTTGTTGTTGAGGTGACCTTGAAGTCATGTGACCCTGGTGTAGCTCCTTCATAGGCTAACGTTAGCTTAGCACTGCTGACTGTAGCATCCAGGCTTCCAGCATCATCAGAGGGTTCATTAGTGAAGATGATCTTGATGAACTGAACCTGGAAGATCATCAACTTCTGTTCACCAGAGCTGATTTACTGGTTCGATCACCACAATCACATGGAGCAATCCTATTGGCTGCTGGGGGAGGAACCAGGAGATGACCACTTCCTGCTGGAGGAGGAACCAGGAGCGGACCACTTCCTGTTGGAGGAGAAACCAGAAGATGACCACTTCCTGTTGGTGGAAGAACCAGGAGATGACCACCTCCTGTTGGTGGAGGAGCCAGGGCTGCATCCGAATAGCCAAGTAGGTCTGATCGTAGGTCTCAGAGCAGGTCGTAGGCTGTCCGAAAAGACAACTGGCGTGAGTGGTGACCTACTTCTCAACCTACAGTCCAGCCTAAACACGCCCACATTGTAGGTCGGTTCAGGTGCATCCTACAGAGCAACCTATGGCCCACAATGCACCGCGGACTTCTTCTTCTTCGTCCCCTAAAAACTTGTGGACCCGCAAGCCAAGTTTGCTCCACCAACAGTCTCCCATTCTGATGCAACACCAACATTTATAGTCGTTGTTGATGACTAAAGGTGTGTTAATGTGCTGAATAATAGAGAATGAATGAAAGGTGCGTTCAGAGTGGAGTGCAGTACCACAGCCAGGCCAGCAGGTGGGGCTTTCGTTGGTGCTGTCTACCTAATTGCGGTATCTGTGCTCTGCCAGCAGAGGTCGTGCTTCACCACCAATCTTCTAGGGTGTCTGAATGGTGCCGCCGTGTTTAGGTTGTAGCAGTAGGACGTAGCGGCAGGTCGTTGCAGGAGGACGTAGGCTGCTACTTGGCAATTCGGACGCAGCACAGGAGATGACCACTTCCTTTGAAGGAGGAACCAGGAGCAGACCACTTCCTGCTGGAGGAGGAACCAGGAGCTGACCACTTCCTGCTGGAGGAGGAACCAGGAGATAACCACTTCCTGCTGGAGGAGGAACCAGGAGATAATCACTTCCTGTTAGGAGATGTCCTTCCTGTTGGACCACAAACACACCTCATCCCTGCCTCCTGGCCAATGACAGCCTGGATGGGGTCCTGTGGTCCTGCCCAGGATAAGTTGTATAGATAATTGATGGGAAAAAAATCTTGATTGATGACTCAATAGTCTGAAATTGTGCGTGTTGTGCTGAGCCTCTCATCAACATGGGTCTGTTGGCTCTCAGATAGGAAATACGGTCAGTTGAGGGGATGTGGAACAGGCACTGATGGCGGCGCGAGCTGGTTCAGTTTCACCAGCACTAAACAAAGGTTGATGAGAGCAGACTGACGTGCGTCTGCTCCCTGTGTGCACTTGGAACAGGAAGGGGAGCAGTTTGTGAAGAAGATCGGAGGGGTGTTTGCTTTCAAAGTGAAGGACGGCCCGGACGGACAGGAGGCCACGTGGTTTGTGGACGTGAAGAACGGGAAGGGCTGTGTTCACAACGACACAGGTGAGAGGAGGTCGCGGCTGCTCTGATGTCACTACTCCTACTTGTTCTTGGCCATTTTGTTCATTTCATTCCTTTTTTTGTCTGTTTGAGTTAAGACCCACAGAGAACAGCCTGTTTGCTAATCTTGGGTTCTTTCACTTCATGTTTCAATTTTTTTGAAACAAGAAGCTTTTGCTTTAAGTTAAATGTCTACTGGGACATTTTGACATCTGTTTACATGAAAGTCTCATCATATTCATGAGAAAGTCCTAGAAATGTACCAGTAAAAGTGTGTGTGTGAACCTGACGTGATACTCCTGTACGCCTGGCCCACAGCTAAGAAGGCCGATTGCACCATCGCCATGTCCGACACAGACCTGCTGGCCTTGATGACAGGAAAGATGAACCCTCAGACTGTGAGTACTGGCCCTCACGGTACCTGGATCAGTTAACGGCCATCATGTTGGCATATATCAGCTGGTAAGGTCGTTATTAGGCCTCAGGAATATTCAGTCCCTGCTGGATTGTCTTTTTTATTTCTTTATATATCAAAATTTCCAAAAATAACTTTGCTTTGGAAATGGTGAAATTTAACATGCACCACTCTCCAGATTAAAAGTCAAGTCAGTTTTATTTCTACAGCGCCAAGTCCCAACCAAAGTTCTGTCCTGACTCTTTCCAAGTAGAGCAGGTCCAGCACCTCCCTCCTTCAATGAACCTCCACCCAACAATTCTCCATCAGCAGCACATCCTGCAACAGCAGCCACCAGAACCTTCCTTTACCAGCAGGAAGGTGGAACAGATCCAGGATCAGTGGGGACGGAGAGAGAGCAGGAGAGCAGGACAGAGACAAAGACAGAGAATGGAGGAAGACAGAGAGACAGAAGGAAAGAGAGGGACAGAGAGAAAGAGAGAGAGAAAGGAGGAGAGACTGATGGACAGAGACAAAGAGAGAATGGAGGAAGACAGAGAGACAGAAGGAAAGAGGGACAGAGAGAAAGGAGGAGAGACTGATGGACAGAGACAAAGACAGAGAGACAGAAGGAGAGACTGATGGACAGAAACAAAGACAGAATGGAGGAAGACAGAGAGACAGAAGGAAAGAGGGACAGAGATAAAGAGGGAGAGAAAGGAGGAGAGACTGATGGACAGAGACAAAGACAGAGAATGGAGGAAGACAGAGAGACAGAAGGAGAGAGAGGGACAGAGATAAAGAGAGAGAGACAGGAGGAGAGACTGATGGACAGACGGGGACGTGAGCAGGTGGAAGAAGAGGAGTTAGTAACACGTCTGAGTATGATTTATGTATGACAAATTAAAACCCCTGAATTGAAACTTTACCAAAAACTGTATTTTACAGCTCCAAGTACTTGGAGTACTAAAATGCATCACTTCAGTGACTCCAGAATGCAGGCAGAGCCAGGCGCGAACATGTAGCTAGAAGCTAACGGAGACTGATGCTAACAGCATCGAAACTGTCCAGAAACGTCGGGACAGGAGATGTTATAAGTAATAATTGTGAATACGTGCAACCCCCCAAAGGAGCAGACCCCCCCAGGCTCCACTCATGGTGATACTGATACACAGGACAAGCTGGATCCTCTCAGTTCTTCCACATCAGAACGTCAAAGTCACATTTTCCTCCCTAGAACCACGAGAATGTTCCAAGTATTTCTGTGTTGATTAAAGTCTCATCAGGTTTGGTCAGCGGGCAGCCGTCATCACCGCCGCGCTGCACTCCCTCCCTCCCCCTCCCCCTCGCTCTCTCTCCCCTCTCTCCCTCTCTCTACCCCTCCCCCCTCTCTCTCCCCCCTCTGCCTCGCTCACATTTCATAAGCTGCTGTTGTTACTGTTGCCCCACTTTCCCTGCTTGGAGTTAATCTGTCACGGTAACCCTTGAACCAGCAGTGCCTGGTCCTCCACGTCTACCACAGGCTGACCCCTACCTCCCATTCACCCCCACCCCCCTCTGATTCACAGGCGTTCTTCCAGGGCAAGCTGAAGATTACAGGGAACATGGGACTGGCCATGAAGCTGCAAACCCTGCAGCTGCAGCCCGCCAAGGCCAAGCTGTAGATGAGACTCTGGAACACGGGAGACTTCCTGTATCACCCCTCAGACCATGGAGATGTTAACCAGGTCCGTTTCTGACTGGACTGAACCACGTCCCCTGCTAGTGACCTCACTGACCCTTCAGGGATCAGCCCAAGCCCTGCCCAGCTAACTGAGAAGAAGATCGATGGACAGATGATTAATTTCCTAAAAGTGTGTGTGTGTGTGTGTGTGTGTTCGTTCTCATACAATACACTGGAGTAGCAACGGTTGCCTCCTCTTTGTGTTACTAATCAAGTCAATATTTGTAATAACCTTCCAATATTAACGAGCTCTTCATGTGGAGGTGATGCGACTGCAGCAGATCGATGACATCACGGACGCGCAGTGTTGGGAATGTCTCCCGTTTGCTTCGGAGGATTTTAGCCAGCAGCTCCGACCTGTTTTTGGCCTTTCCTTGAACAGACGGGGTGGTCGTTGTCTCTTGTATGATCTCAAAAACAAAAGTCGTTGCTGCCGGGTTCCCCCAGTGGTCTTGACTGGTTCTGTTTTCCTTCAGTAGTCATTGATTCTGTTTGAACTTTCACCACTGAATTTATGCTCTAATATTTTTGCAGACAGATGCAAAAAGTCCAGAACAGTTCATGTGTGAAATGCGCCATTAAACTAGACTTTTAATAACAGGCTGGCCTTGTCTTTTATGATTCGAAGCTGAGGGTGCGCCGGTGTATAGACGAGTGAACAGACATTGTCCAGATGTCTTTACATGAGTCTCAGTGTTTATCACCACATTAAACATCCACATCTGTGGCTCCATGACATCTCTACTCTCCTGCCCAGCTCAGGGGTCCCTGCTGGACTAGAATGGCCCACTGTTCCCACTCTTGCACTGCTTTGATGTCACCGTGAAGTTGCCCTGGCGAGCATAAGTTCCCCATTTTGGGGGACTTTCCATGTTTCCACTGCAGCGACCTGGTTCCAGACTGCCACGCTGTAGTTTTTCCAGTGTGAGTGGAAAAGCATGGCTTAAAGACAAATCTGTTTACTAGCTCTGACCCACATTCCGCTGCAGCTTTGCCTCCACGGTGCTGTTAGCAGCAGCTGCTCTGTGACACATTTAATAAGTGGAACATTTTGTCACTTCCTTGATGTTTTTGGAAATGGAAAATTCACATTTATTCGAAATTTGAGTAATGCTGTATGGTAAGGGTAAATTAATGACACCTAGTGTTCGTTTTTCTTCAAGTAGTCACTAATGGGAGTTCTGAACTCCTGTCGTATGTCTTTGTTCTCCAGAACATAGGAAGGGCCAGCCACATATATTTAGCATAAAGCTAATGGAGACTGACGGCTGAAAAAAAAACATCCATTTACAAACTCTCAAGGTCGCTGTCGGGCATGAACCTGGTCGTAAGAGCTCAGAGGAATTCAAAGTCCCGCGTGATGTTTCCTGATTATTGAGGGTGATAATTAGCATATTAATCAGTCAAATACATGTATTCCTCGTTAGGGTTTTAACAGCACCGCCGACGCTGGTGCATGGAAGCAAGTATTCGGCAGACGCAGAGCGTCTAACAGCATGGGAAGTGATGCACCCTGTGTATTTTTGGTAAGTTGTACTCAAGGTCTCTGCATCACAGCTGCTTCCCCATTAATCTCCCAACTTGTGATGAATCAGTGATTGTTCTAGAAGAGGCCTGAGTAACTCTTACATCAACATGACCCTGAGCTGGATAAAGTGTTACTTACCATGAGTTATGCAACACAGTCGTTACCTGCTGCAGGACCAAGCAGGGCCTGTTACGAGCAGGAGAAACCTGGGCTTGAAGCTTTGCTACACACTTGGCTTTCCAAACACTCCCTTTGTTTCTTGGTTCACTCCAACATAAAATTGAGGGGAGCTGCCCTTTGAAGAGCTGTGCTCAGTGGAAAATCAGATGAAGGCAGATTAGATTATAAAATGCAGGAACAACTTCAGCTGTGTGCTAATGGCTGACACGCTGCTCAGTGCAGTTTCCTGGACAATGACACGCATCTTTGGAACCTGCTACCAGTTTAAAATCTGCTGCAGTGGCTTTTCTTTTGAGGAAGTTGTCTAAACATGTTCCCCTGGAACGTTGGAAACTTATTAAAAACATATTGCTGTTAAAGAGCCCCTCGTGGCAGAGAAGCCTGCCAAAGTTGTATGATGAGTAAGAAAGGGGGCACGGGCCTTTCTCTGATTTCAGGAGGCTACAACCGGAGGTCTGGAGTCACTAACCACCAGGGTCGCCGTGTCTTCTGCTGCAGCCAAGTGTTCAGCACCTCACTGCTCTTCTGTGGAATTTCCCTCCATGCCTTTAATCCACAGCGTCGTCTTCCTCAACTTTCCTGACCTCCTGTTGCAGCCCTCCTTCTGGTCAGGTTGCTTCATGTTTCTACTTCACACCAGTGGCAACTGGAGGCTCTGAGGGGTGCTTTCACACCCCTGAACTTCACCCAAACATTCAAAGAGAGTGTTTTGCTGTGGGTGATGGTGATGCCCTGCTTTGGCTAAAGTACACTCCTGATCAACATCTTAGGACCAGTTACAAAATTGCAAGAATTTACATTCTGAACTGTTGGATCTTAGGAAGGTTCTAAGTAGAGCTTCAAAATGCAAAAAGAAGAAAAGGGAACAAGAGAGCAAAAGTTGTGAGCAGGTGATTTATTGAAAACAATTGAACTGAAACAGGCTGCTGATCAGGAGTGTAGCTGAAGCAGTGGTGGCATGTATGAGATCCGTGGGTCTACAAAATCTCCAGGACCCCGGCGTAACCCTTGGAACTGTTGGCAGACATGAACGAACATATTTGTTGGATCTTCTAATGAGCCCCTTATGTGAAAACCCCAATAAGAAATATTGGTTTTACGTTCTAAAAAAACCCTGCTGCAGCGGGGGAATGGCCCTCATGGCATATCGATGCATGAACACGAGTTGTTGGTGATGGTGGTGGTGTTGGGGTTCTTGGGTGGTGTTATGCTGTGTGCACGTATGTGGGGAAGCTGTGGTAGGTTAACAGCATATTCCCACAATGGTAAACTGGACAACACCACTGGGCAGGAGATATCAGGATGGAAAGCACGTAATCCAGGAAGTTGCTGAGACAGAAATGGTTTGACTCGTCATTAAACTTCCATGCTGCATTAAAGAGTGTCAGCTGATGCAGTTAGCAAGAGATGAGTTCATGTTAGCGCACCGTTACCTCTAGCATGCATATTTAGTCTCTACGAACTCTATGTACACACACAGACATCAAAAATGTCATGCAGGCTCATCTGTGACAGTGTTGAACTGAGACGTCACAGATCTCGATTAGAACGTGGAGGTTGTGATGTGTGGGGCTGAACAGCCTCAGCTGGTCATTCACTTGAGGGCACAAAGTCAAGCTCAGAAGTCTCCAGCGAATCCCTGTAAAAGTGTCCCCCCTCCTCTGTTGCCATGGTGATGGCCGTCCTTGCCGCTCCAGTGACTTAAGAGCCAGCATGAGTTAGCAGTTTTCATGAGGGGCGACCTGCTCTGGGACAGGGGCTCCTTTTTCAAAACCAGGACTCCTATCAGCTCCATGAGCTGAAGGGTTCTCCTGGTACCTCCTGGTACAATGATAGGCTAGTTTAGCTTAGCCTGACTATGTGAACACCAAGAACTTTAACTTCAGTTAAAGTGTAGTGAAGTTTTAGTGTAAAAAAAAAAATGTGGGTAGGTGAAAATTGTGGCTCAGGGGAGGATTTAAAGAGAGAAAATTAAGAGGAATCCCAGCTTCTGTCCCATATAGTGATGACATCACCTGCTCTAGTGATGATATCATCCGCTCTAGTGATGACATCATCCTCTCTAGCGATGGCATCATCCGCTCTAGCGATGGCATCATCCGCTTTATTGATGACATCATCCGCTTTAGTGATGACATCATCCGCTCTGGTGATGACATCACCTGCTCTAGTGATGACATCATCCGCTCTACTGATGGCATCATCCGGTCTAGCGATGGCGTCATCCGCTCTAGCGAGTACATCATCCACTCTAGCGATGACATCATCTTCTCTAGTGATGACATCATCCGCTCTAGCGATGGCGTCATCCGCTCTAGCGATGACATCATCCGGTCTACCGATGCCATCATCCGCTGTAGCGAAGACATCATCCACTCTAGTGATGACATAATCTGCTCTAGTGATGACATCATCTGTTCTAGCGAGGACAACACCCACTCTAGTGATGACATCATCTTCTCTAGTGATGACAACATCCACTCTAGACTGCACAATACACATCCTTTGTAAAACCACGAACTCCCAATATCTTCTGAAACTAAAACTTCTGCTGTGTAAAAATCACAGTCGATATTAAAATGATCTGTAGCTCCAAGTCTTCTCACCTGTTTGAACTTTGATTGACATTTCTATGACCAAGTAGGACTGACGGTCCCAAAAGGGAGAGTCTGTTGAAGGTCTGAGTCTGGAACTGCGTGAGCTGTCCTTGACCTCTGTCATTACAGACCAGCGCTGCTGCCATGGAGGCCAACAGGTACGATAGAAGCTACTGCAAACGTATGAAGGTGACACGGAACCGCAGCAGAGAGCAGTGAGCGCCACCTAGTGGGCCACACATCACTTTCAAGTTGAAGCTGACTTTTGGAAAGGAAATTAAAAGCAGAATTTATTTGTATGATATGATGGATAGCATATCTTCAAACCACCTAAACTATATTAAGATATTGAAATACTACATTTTTAGTTCTACAGAGTCCGTCTTCTCAGTTTGGTGAGCTGACTGGTTCGTTCTGCTGATTACGTGGTTCCAGGGTGCCCACTCAGAACAGGGTCAGGTCTCTTAGACTGGAATAGAAAGATAAGCCACACTATTCTGTTATTAATGTGATGTTTTTGAGTGGTATGAATGAGAACCCCTGAACAAATTAACTTATTACATAAAAGTTATGAAGACCTACTTCACATTCATGAGTCCTGTTGTTCTCTCACTGGCCACTGATCAACAGCATTGCATCACAAGCACATCAGTGCTGAGTGATGTATTAATTATAATTTGTGAGTTAAAGTTTTAACTCGATAAATTTCACATTTGTTTGTTTTTGTGAGTGTTTGCTTGTTTGTCTGATTGTGTCCTTTATTTGTAAGCAATAAAAATTGGAGGAGCAGCTGATGTGAATGGCGAGGGCGACCGGGGGGGGGGGGGGGTTCTTAGTGGAAACCTTTATTGAAAATGTAGGAGGATTAACATGGGAAACTTTGTTCATGTGGTCTTAATAAATCACACATGTTTTATTTGTGCAGCACAGCAACTGTTAAGGAAACCATCCAGCACATGGACACTTTTTAGGAAATGAATGGAGCTTTTTGGGAATACATGTATCCTCCATCTCTTCAGGGACCAGATAATGAGCGCTCCGCTCCTCTCCGCTTCGCTCCTCTCTGGTGCATTACTGAGCTCCAGACCTCCATCAGACAGCTTTCTTTGGATTCATTAATAGATCTAGAGTGTGAAAAAACTACTGAGATGTTCTAATTTTATCAGAATCAAACCAGGAACTACTTTGCTGCTTCCATAGCCTTTGTTTCTCATCTGGGTGTGTTTTGGTTCAGTTCAGGTCCAGGCTAGTTAGCTTAGTCCAATGGCTGGTAGTGGGTGGGAAGTGTTAGCATCAGCGAGCTCAGGTCCAGGCTAGTTAGCTTAGCCCAATGGCTGGTAGTGGGTGGGAAGTGTCAGCATCAGCGAGCTCAGGTCCAGGCTAGTTAGCTTAGCCCAATGGCTGGTAGTGGGTGGGAAGTGTTAGCATCAGCGAGCTCAGGTCCAGGCTAGTTAGCTTAGCCCAATGGCTGGTAGTGGGTGGGAAGTGTTAGCATCAGCGAGCTCAGGTCCAGGCTAGTTAGCTTAGTCCAATGGCTGGTAGTAGGTGGGAAGTGTCAGCATCAGCTAGCTCAGGTCCAGGCTAGTTAGCTTAGCCCAATGGCTGGTAGTGGGTGGGAAGTGTTAGCATCAGCGAGCTCAGGTCCAGGCTAGTTAGCTTAGCCCAATGGCTGGTAGTGGGTGGGAAGTGTTAGCATCAGCTTGCTCAGGTCCAGGCTGCTAGCTAGCTTAGTCCAATGGCTGGTAGTGGGTGGGAAGTGTTAGCATCAGCTTGCTCAGGTCCAGGATGCTGGTGTGTCCAGCAAGAATCCTCCTCCTCGTCATGATCAGTAGCAGCCGTCGCTCTTCTAGTCCTCAACAAACGTTTGGTTCTGTTGACCCAAGTTCCAGTGGAGCTTTGGAGGTGTTGCGTCAAATCACTGCGCCCAGTCAGGAAAGTAGTTCCAGCTACATGTTTGATTCCAAAATAACAAACTTGCAATTTCATCTGTTTTTTCATTATTCAGGCAAAGTCACCCTGTATTAAAGTGTATTTGATGACTGCTGAGACGGTTTGCTCCGACTCCCTGAGGCCTGGTGTCACTCTGTAGTACAGCAGAGAAGCGAAGTTTGAATGTTCCTTTGAGTAAGATCAAGTTTCATCATATCAATATGTCAGCTCAGTGACTACATGATGTTGAAAATTCCCCCAGGCAGGTTTGACTGGGTCTGCGTACACCAAACTTGCCCGGTTCCTGGTTCCCAGTCTGGCAGCGGACACCAGCCAATGTCCACCTGGGGGCCTTGAAGCCTGCACTCCAGACCTGTCCCCTTGACACTGGCACCTGACTCCCGCTAACAAAATACACCCCACATACAAATATTGGGCTGGTACACTTGTGCTAAATTAATGC